>NC_136010.1:7963979-8133979 GCF_048128805.1 Centroberyx gerrardi
TCTGTGTCTCAGTCAGACCCGTCACACACACACCATCACCGCAACCGCAGGCAAGAAAAAATGTCTATATTGAATCACTCAGATTTTGCAAAAATGCTGATTTATGACAAATAAATTGTTAATTAAATCATGTTTTCCCCTGTCAGACACAGCCTCTCAAAAATAGAAAGATAAAATAAAGATGATTTGTGAGACGTGAGCGGCCAGTTCAACAATACTCCATAAAAATTATTACGCTCCAGCCTGTGAATGTTGCTTTTCGGAGCTCTCCAAACTGGCCAACTTTACGACTGAGCCGGGGAAGGGAACGATTCATGAATTTATAGCCATCGCAACGCACATCATAAATATGCCAGTGGCTGTGTATAAGACATGGCCATTGTAAATCAGGCCGCTGATGGCTGCCACACAAAGACTCCATCCAGGACACTCATATGGATCGTGTTCATCTCTGACAGAGGGCGTATTATTATCACAGCATGCAAATGTGTTGCAGTAGGCACCACAGGGGCATCGGGGGGCGGCCTTGTGGTTACAGAGAACATCCCATAACTGAGAAGTCACATGTTTGAGTCCTGCAACAGCCAAAGGGTGTCCGTCAACAGCCATGTGTCCTGCTGAAGTGTCCTCGAGCAAGACGCTGAACCCCCGCTTACTCATTGGCGGTAGCTTATTGTCGGTCACGCTGGATAAGAGCGTCAGCTAAACGGCTAAAATGTAAATATAAAACAACAACAGAGCTGTGCATGAAAACGCACGTGTCAAGATTTTCCCCTCTAACTTCTAGGAAGAGCCGGGGATTTTTCTTGAACATGTAATCTACCCAACCAAAATGTACAGCCTCCAGTCTAACTGAGTTAGAACAATGCGATTCCCACCCAGTGCTGAGCAATAGGACAGATGCTTGGTATCTATCACATACCCTTATTCCCTGTGGGCATCCTAGGGCACCGCAAGCAGCTAGCAACCCGAAAAAACAAGGCCAGGCCCCCCAAGCACACTGGGCCGACGCAAAGCTGCTGAACTGCACCAGCTAATGCCTTTGGCTGCTTCAACAGCTGCACGGCCCTGCCTGGCCCAGTGTGCACTAACAAGTGGTGTGTGTGTGTGTGTGTGTGTGTGTACACTGCAAAAAACCTCCATCTTAACAAGTCATTTAGTCTCATATTCAGCCTTCAAATCTGACTTTTCTTAAACCAAGAGAAAAATTCTACCAATGAGGTGAGATAACTCCACTTGTTTCCAACGCAGTTTCACTTCTTTCAGGAATTTTCTAGAAATGAGATCTTGAAAGGCAGAAAAAGGCAGATCATTGCTTTACTATCAAGAAAATGACACTTGATTCTACAAAATTCTTGAAACAAGTTGATTTGCATTGGAAACAAGTGAAATCATCGAACGCCATTGGCAGATTTTTTCACTTATTTCAAGAAAATTACGATTTTCTGACTATAATAGACTTGTTAAGATGGAGATTTTTTGCAGTGTATGCGTGTTTTTGTGTGGGAATGTGGAGGAGGTGCTTTGTGCATGTGTGTGTGTGTGTGTGTACTTGTGTGTGTCTGTATGTGTGTGTATGCATGCATACATTTGCATAGTGCAGGCCATAAGAAAGGCTTCATTCACAGCTCCTGTTAAGTGAGCCAGGGGTTCACCTCAAGATGTTCACACTCCAGACCTGCCAATTGTAAACAGACTGCACTCTGTCCCCCCCCGAGTTCGCTGTACTCTTCCTCCTCTCTCTCTCTCTTTGGTTTTTTGATGGGATCCCTCATAGCTACCTCAAAGAACCATTGGTTTGAGGGAAACGGTGGCACGACTTGATGTGCAGTAGGTTCTTAAAATGCTCAACTTCTTATCAGCATGGTACGTTTGCCTGAACGCCGCTCTAAATCACCCTCGGTTCTGGAGTCACTTGGATTTTTCCGCCGCATGACGTTTTCCTGAAGCCTAGCGATGAACCAGTGACCCCTCCATGGCCGGCACTTCCTCCGATGGCAGAAAACCAGCAGAGTCAATTTGATTAGCCGCCACTCTTTCTTCCATCACAGCCTCAGGTAATGAGCAATGTCTGGAGGTAGGTGAGAGGGGGGGCAAGATAAAGTGGGGGTATGGGGGGTGGATGGGGGGGGTAGCTGTGGTGGGCGTGTGGAGGGGCAGGGGTACCCTTCAAACTTCAAAGGCTCCAGATTGGACACAAAACACACGTTATGGGGGGGGGGGGGGGAGGGGGAGGGGCCACACACAAATCTAATTTTCCTAAAAAGGGGAAATGCAGACAATGAGGAGTTGGAGCTAAACTACTTGTGACCCCACTTTTACCTGGTTACCCCCACCTCTCCTCTCCTCATGCCCCCACCTCCTCCCCCCCTCCCTCCTTTCCAGATCTGATTAAGCCGCAGTGGAAGGGAGCCTCCACTCGTTAAGGAACCCTGTCATGACAAAGAGAAACACAAAGCATGACCTGCCTTCAATTGGAAACGGATCCACAGTGGAGGGGCAAGGAGGGAGGGAGAGAGGAAGAGAGAGAGAGAGAGAGAGAGAGAGATGGAGATGGAGATAATTGAATCAAGGCTGTGGGGGAAGACAGATAAATCTTATTATTGATACTTCAGTTGAGCAGAGAGACGGAGAGAGAGAGGCAGAACGAAAGAGAGAGAGATCAGACTCACTTCATTAAAAGACAGCTAATACATTGAGGTCGTTTAGCTGCAGGAGATTGCTGCCTGCTGAAGTGTGTGTGTGTGTGTGTGGGGGGGGGGGTATGGGTGTGCGTGTATGTGTGTGTTTGTCTATTTCCTTATATTTACACAAGTTTATGTTGTTGTTTTAGTATTTCAGCCCATATTTGCTGTATATTGCGCTAAAAAGGTGTTTACACTATTAGATTGATCGAGATTAAGAGTTTCAATGAATCAATATTCTCTTCCGCAGTTTTTTAGTGCAGTCAAAATTTCACACAATGCATCTTGAGTTGTAAAGTACACCACAGTTTACTTTTTCTCCCACGATGCTTTGTCTCTTGTCAAAAATCTTTCCAAACATAGATGATGGAAAACAAAGGTGGAGAGCAAACTACTGCTTTGTTTTTTCTGGAAGCAAGGTATTTGACATTCATATAGAATGAATGTGTCATTTTTCCAGCTTTCCAACTGGCTGTTTTGTGGTTTCACGTTGTTATTTTAATGTCCCTCTTCACATCAAATGCCAGCTAAAACAATTGTTGTCTTGGTAACCATTGTTAAGATAGAGGCAGAGCATTTCATTTCCTTCACTCTTTAGCTGAGCTGAACTGCTTAGCTTTAGGGAATAAACTATAAATGCATACAGAGTCTATGTATTTGTAGGTGTATGCATGTGGCATGTGTGTGTGTGTGTGTGTAAGAGTGTGTCTGAGTTAAGCACCCGGCATCCAACTTCACAGCAGTGCTAAGGAAACAACTTGCAAATCCGTAAATTATCCCGATGACAGTTTATACTCTCCAGTGGTCACCTCTGCCACAATGATGAGCTCATACTCACATGCACACACACACACACACACACACACACACACACACCTACACACACACACACACACACAGCAGTGGTCTGATTATATCACCCCTTGGAGGAAAGTTGGGAAAACAAATATGCTCTTCTCCTTAGAAAACCACACATGAAGTGTCAAAGGTAGACCAGGTGCTGGCTGAAATAATATTGGACTTGATGATTTATGCCTCCCGTGAACATTGGCCAGTGCATCTTGTTTTTCCTCACCACCCAATTACTTGATTGAAGACACAAGCTCTACTTATGCATGTATTCAAAGGAAAAGGTAATAAAATATCGCCAGGCGAGGCTTAATCCGAGGATTTTCCTGTGGGAACATTCCCTGAAGAAATAATATCACGGGGTTACACTCACAACCAGCGCAGAAATAAAAAGAACCGGACCCAACTTCGATCTCGGCAGAGGAAAACCAAGGAGGAAAAAGTGTCTTTTTAATTTGCCGAGAAATTTGTCTAAGCTTGGAGCGCGGAGCAGAGCGGGTAGCCATTTTGAGAGGCACATGACCCCGGGACCGGGTCCGATGGAGCTGTAATGAGTTCTAGAGGCTGGTGTGAATGAATGTGGTCAATAATGGATGAAGAGGACAGCAAGGACGACTGGCTATGAGGAAACTCAAGAGGAGAAACTGCCTCCCTCCATCCATTCTCTCTCTCTCTCTCCCTCACTTTGTCTCTCTCTCCTCCTCTCTCCCGCTCTCTCTCTCTCTCTCTCACACACACACACACACACACACGCACACCTATCCTCCTGATGGGCTTTGCAACGAACACATTGGCATCTCTCTCTCTCTCTCTCTCTCTCTCTCTCTCTCTCTCTCTCTCTCTCACACACACACACACACACAATCTGTCAGGAATGGCTGCCCTTTCCACCCAACCTGGCAGGATGGCACAAACATGCTACACACACACACACATAAGACACACACACGGTGCGCACACACACTACACAACTGCAGGGTATGTGCATGAGTG
This sequence comes from Centroberyx gerrardi, assembly GCF_048128805.1. NCBI lineage: Eukaryota > Metazoa > Chordata > Actinopteri > Beryciformes > Berycidae > Centroberyx > Centroberyx gerrardi. Next base: position 7,968,506 of record NC_136010.1, read on the forward strand.
CACAAACACATGCATACACACATACCTGCATACAACAGACATGTAGAAACGCACACAGTCACACACACACACACATACAGAGAGAGAGCGAGAGAGAGAGAGAGAGAGAGAGAGCTGCCATTTGAAACACTCCGATGGGTAAATAAACACCTAAGACGTTCCCGGCCAAACAAAACCAATTTTCAAAGCTCCACAAACATTGTCGGACGAATCGTGACACTGGCCTTTCTTTTCTTTAGAGGAACTCCTCAATTAATATGTCACCACAAGTCGTGACCGCGAGACCCTGCTAAAATAAGCGAGCCACTTCACCCCTCGCCTCGAAAGCAGAGAGGGACGTAAATCGCCCTCTTTAGAGCGAAAGAGTCATCCAAAAAACCAATAAGCTGTGAGCGGGCACCTGCGGCACTGAAAATAAATAAGTTGTATTTGTCTTTTTTTTTTTTTTCTTTCCCACTCTACTTATACCCTCAATGCCTCGCGAGCAACCTGTGAAAACAATTCTATTTATCCACTTTCATCAGGTATTCCCTCCGTCTCTGCAGCTACCTAAACCAGATTCCCCTTCAAACTCCGCTCCCTCTGCCAGCTGCACAACCAAGACACACGTCTGACCTCCATCCCTACACACACACACACACACACACACACACACACGCAAAGAGACACACACGCACGGCGGGTTTTTGACAGTCCTATCAGTGTGTTAGATGAAACATAGACCCAAGTTCCACTATATTTCCAATGCATGGCAATTGTCAACGTCTTAAGTTTTAAAAATTTCCATTTGTTTTTCCATCACAGTTTCTAGCATTTTTGCTCATTAGAATAACTATTGCTATTCATTTTGCCTCTCACGTCATCTTGATGGCTTTCTGAAAACATCAATTTCTGTTTTTAATTTCAGAAAGACAACTGAAATTACCTGAAAAATGAGAGCAAAATGACCTGAAATCCCCGAACCTCTTCCCATGGAAACAATGCTTTCCTCATAAATTGAGCTCAAGTAAACAACAACAACAACAACAAGCAGTCTAGAAAGTGCAGCACCTGTTCACAGCGGCACACTGTCAATAATAGTCACTTTTCCGCCGCCGCAATTGTTTTCCTCTTTTTGGCCAGAAGTGGTCCTGACACACTCTATGACTGTGGGTGATGAAAGAGGAGAGGAGCGGCTTTGAGGAGCGCACCGCCACTGTCACTGTCACAGACACCCTGCTGGCCCGCCGCCAGGCATCCTGCACTGTCCCCCGCTACACCTGACACTGCCCCTACCACCTGTGTGTGTGCGTGTGTGTGTGTGTGTGTGTGTGTGTGTGTGTGTGTGTGATCTGATCTTGAACAAGGTATGAAGAGCGGAGAGGAAGTGATCAAAGTGCAAAAAAGTACCACTGATACCGAAAACCCACAGTGCCCCCTGCTCGGAAACGCTGCCGACACACAGGTACGGAATTTAGATCCACACGGAGTACAACAAGGCTTTGATGTCAATATTACGGGGGGCTAAATGTTTTAGTCATACTACCACTACTACTACTTCTACAACTGATAATAATGATAAGAGCAACCAGTTAGGACTTTCAGTAATACAAAGATGCTTTTACAAAGAAGTCATTTTAAAAGTTGGCACTGATTTTGCCAGCCTGAACTGCTCAGGTGCATTGCAAAGCCTAGGGCAAGAAAGAAAAAGATCCAGTCACCTTTGGTCTATAACCTAGACTTTCCAGGAGGCCAATAAGGTCCCTGCTTCAGGATCTCAGGCTGCACTCTGGCGCTTGAGGAGGTTAAAAGGTGTGAGATGTAGCTATGGAGACAGATACACCTGAGCCTTGAAAGTAATCAATCAAAATGAAAGTTGAGTTGATGTTCGTAGTCGCCCCTAGCTGCTAACTGCATCGTTTTGTGAAATCAGCATCTAAATATCTTTCTGATAGCAGTTCAAAACAGTTCCAAAGCTGTTTTAATATGAATTTTTACTGTGCCAAAGTATCATGAAACTGTTGTGTTCGTTTGGATTGACGTCGGCCTCCTCCTGCACATCGCCTTCTGTCAAATGCTTGCTGGGCAATGTTAAAATAAATTAATCAGGGAGCTAAAATAGTCCTGAAACATGCGTTTAGTCTTTGTCAATAACCTGACAGCAGAAGTCTGCAGCAGGGCCAGGGCTTGTTGATTGAGACAGGACAACAGGGCATTACTGTTGGCAAGGTGAGATGATACACACACACACACACACACACACACACACACAAGTTTTCCGTGCAAGAGTAGTTTGAGAGAAAAATCAGGTTCTGATCCCTAAAGTCAGACCAAAGAGAGAGAGAGAGAAAGGCTGAAAACATAGATGGAGCCGTGTATTTTCCTCCTCTCCTCTGTGTGATATTAGTTTCAAAGGTGCAGTTGTAAGTGGATGAGACAGGTTAGAGCACGAGGACCCCTGTCCCAACTATGTTTTGTGTGTGTGTGTGCGTCTTGGCAGCCCCAGATGGCAGGCGGGCGGGCGGGCGGGGAAGGCGGGCCAAGCGGACAGGAAGCAGTAAAGGGAGAGTTCTGGTTACGAGGATCAGACGGCGGGACGCGCCACGCTCAAAGCTACCGCCGCTACCGTACTCAAGGTGTGGGTTACACTCCTGGACACAAGGGATACACACACACACACACACACACATTCTTGTATATATGTTCCCCAAGGGAGACTGTGCGAGTGTGTGTGCGCGTGTGTCGGTTAGTATCCCAATTAACATGCACAGGCAAATGCGCAAGTGCACACACATGCCCGCGCACACATACACTCTCATACCCCCCCCCCCAACCCTTCTTCAACCAAGCAGATCCACTTAAAAGGGCTCGTATCAATTGTCAACGGCCATGTTTAGTTGTTTAGGCCCCTTCTCTACACTGATGAGGACCAGACCATGGAAAATTCAGCCGCCCATTAGCCACATGTTGCTTCTAATATTGACCCAATAAAATGCCATTCCCCCCGCAAGGCGTAAAGCGGCCACGGAGAGTTCATCTACCGCACAGAGAAAGGGATGGAGAGAAAGAAAGAGGAGAAGGAAAATGCAAAAAAAAAAAAAAAAAAAAGACGAAGAAAGCGAGGGACACAATGACGGACAGAGAAAGACAGCAGGAGAGAGAGAGAGAGAAAGAGACGCCTGCAAATAAAGATATAAGAGTCTGTCTGAGAAAGAAGAGAAGGAGAGAGGGAAGCGCGTGGGCCTGCTGCTAATTTCCCGCCCTGAGTGCAATAATCTGAGGGGAAGATTAAGGTAAAGGAGTTATTCTTGACTATTTTATTAAGAGGTGCTTTAGGCGCTGGAAGAAGGGGCTTTAGCACTCCTCCAGCAGCGTGCCATACAATACAAGACAAACATTTGCTGTTATTTCACCAAAGCACTCTCAGATGTGCTGGGCCCGGGCCTCGCCTTTTGCCGCGGAGGAACTTGGCATCAAAGTTCCTCCGCAGTCCTCTGAAAACAAAAACCTGCCCTTCTTTTCCGCGGGTCCTGCCCCGAGCCCGTGTCCGGAAGATCAACACTGAGGTGTCAAAAGAGAGGACAGCAATCCTCACACCTAGTTTTAATTAAAATGAGTGAGAGCAGCGCTGATGAATAGAGTGAGGGAGAGAGAGAGCCAGAGAGACTTATGAATCAGTGTCTTGTGTAAGGGAACACAGTGTTTTCTGAGATGCTCCTAATGCCTGCAGGTTAAAGGCAAAGGGTAAACCTGCATGGGGATCTGAATACTGACACTAACATTTGCATGCAATTCCATGTTCACAATCTACATACAATTTGAAAAAAAAAAAAAAAAGTAGAAAGCATTCCTTGACCATAGAATTAAAGTTGAAGTACTCATTCTGCAGCAAATATAAGATATCCACAGCAACATGGAAGAAAACAAAACAGGCGCACCTCTTGTCACAAACGTCTTTTTACGTTTCATGACAATGAATGATCCAAAATCTGTATTAAAGTTACTGTAACTACATTCGTATTTCTCATGCCGCTCTTACATAAGCTCAGTTTTACTGTCACACCGAAGAGAAAGGACAAAATAGTGGAAGAAAATAAGAAGTTAAAACTGAGCCAAGGCCAGCGGCAGGGCAGCAGCAGCCTCGCCCACCTGTCTCTTTTGTTTGCTTTGTCATTGCTTCACCATGCAATTCTCGAGCGCTTATTGCTCTCCGATGCTGTTGAAAAACAAGATGCCTCTGTCAGTACTGTGTGTCTGTGTGTGTGTGTGTGTATGTGTGTGTGTGTGGTCATCCAAGTGAGTTTTTACTGCAGTTTGGAAGACGAGGAGAAAGAGACTCCCAAGGCCAACGTGGCGCAAAAAGAAAAAATGTAACGCCAAGCTTCTTGTCTTGAACTCCCTCCCGTCTGACCGACATGCAGGTTCCCGGGTGCAAACATTTGTTTCGAATAACATCTTCCCAATTAAAATGGCTTAATTGAGATCTCCCGAAAACCTCAGGAACTTTGAGTTGAACGGTCAGCGCGGACCAGGATTGCGAGAAAACCACAGAAGTGGCCGTTTCAACCACTCATAAAACACAATTCAGAAACCGGATCTTCCTCTTTCCTTTTTTGTACTCGAAAGAGAGGATGTGGCTAGACTTGATGAGGAGAGAGGCGGAGAGCGAGGGAGACACGAGCCCTGGGAAGCCTCTCCTTACACCAAACGAAAGCTATTCTAAATGTAACATCTCTACTTTCTACGCTACCAGGTCCAGTTGAGTAAAGATTCATTCATTGGGTATAATCAGTTTCCATGAACTTTTCTCTGTAATTTTCCTTCTACTAGTAATGACAAATGCTATACCTTTTGAGTATTCTACTGGCAATGTATCTTGCATTTCTGGTCATTTTGTCGTTTGGTGTATTTTTCATATTCTCATGGATAATTGGCCAAATGTGACATCACAGCAAGATATTTCCAGCACAGCTACAATGGAGTTTGATAGCAGACAACAAGGTCAGGCACGTTCTCTGGGGGTTGTCGAAAGGCATTCTGGGAAATGTAGGAAATCACTAACTGATGTAGAAGTCGACAAGGCAGCTTCAGGGATAGCGGGTACGGCAAAAAAGTACAATTACAACACTTCATCGTACAAAAAAAAACGACTGGAATGCATTGCACATCACAAATCGATGATATCTAACAGCGTAAGAGGATCCGAGGGTGGAATTTCTCCATTAATGCCTGGATGATCCAACGTAGACGCAACATCCAGTTGATGGTCGTTATGGTAATGACTGGCAAGGAAGAGGGAGCCCAGTTCATGACATCATCCGAGTCCTATAGGTGATGATGTGTGAAGTGTATAGGGAAGGGCAGCTGTGGCAGTGACAGGGCGATACTGTATCTACAGGCTGCTGAAGGAATGGCATGGCTCTGCAACCTAGCTGTAATGAGAACGTCTGCACTAGACGGCAGCCATTGATTCAAGACATGTAACTGCCATTATGAGAAAGGATGATTAAATAAATTGATTCTAAAAAATAATAGTTGGAGGTTTGAAAAGTTGCTATATCCTGTACTCATCCAGTTTTGATAGGAGCCACATAAATGTTCCAGCAGTAACTTTTACATATCCAGAGACTGTTAAACAAGCTCGAGAAAAGCCAGTTGGAAGATTCCTCCGTCTAACGCAACACTATATTTCCTGAACAGCTGAGAAAGGCCATGACCTTGCTGGGACATTGTCTATCTAATCCCAAATCCTGGAAGCATTAATGTCTTCTGTACACTAGCTAGGCAAATTTCAGTCAAAGCTGTACTAGTGTAACTGGTCTGGGTGTGTGCAGCTCCCAGTACCACCCAGCTGCTTCTGCCTGCGATGTGTCAGAGTCAACACAGGACATGCAACCACTGCTTTGCTGAACAGGGATTTTTTTTTTTTTTTTTCGCTGGAGGGAGTAAAAATAAAAACAGTACGGCAAATGACCTCTTCTGTCCACCACGCATAGCTTCTCTTCAGAAAACTCAAGGAAGACTGATAAATAGCCTACATGCACAGTAGATCAACGAGGATGTATCTCTATCTATGTATATTGTATGATCTCAAATGTATCAATAAAAAAAATAAATGTGATGGGTTTAGTTCTCAATAGTTGTCTCAATGCAGGTCAGTTTGAAAAATAATGACAGTTACGTGTTAAATTTTATTGATCCTACCCCACCATCTACTTTATATTCAATCAACCATTATAAAAAAAAAAGTCTCAACATAACAATAAAAAATACAATACTTTACACATAGGCAATAAAAAAATTGTGAACACCTGTGAACAATTTGTGAACAATTTGTGAAATGAAACAAGCAAATGACTTCTGTCCCATATACAGTATAACCTAATGAGAGAAACACGTGAAACTAACTTCATGCTGCACTGCCAGTAAAGCTAGCCTCTTTTTAGCATAATAGTATGCTAACAAAAGTGCTGCACTTGACTAAATACTCTTTCCACATTTATTCACTTAACAGCCAGTCCTGTTATTACCTGAACTTACAATAATTTCAGTGTTTTTTCACACTTATAACATTTTTAATAATTATCTAGCAACTCGCCTTTCCTCAGAAAACCCAAAGCAGCATGGTGTTTAGTTGGAGAGGCTGCACATATTCTGCTGTAACTTATTCTTATTACAAGTATGCTTTCAGGAAAACTTTACCCATCTGTGCTACACTGTTCTGCACTCCGCCAGGTTAACCTGAGTTATGCTACAACCTATCCTTTCCTGTGTGGGGAACATACAATTAATACGGGCCTAGCGCTTTGCCTCTGGGACGCCGAGCATCACAGAGAAGCGAGGTTGTAATAGAGCTATTTGTTTTCCTCAGAAAGCTGTCCAAACGCCCTCACTGGGATCGCTAGGCTGCACAAAGGCCAGCTATGAATTGGTCAAATCCACAGGGGGAGGCTATTGATTAGGCCTATGGGCAGTAGGACGCAAATATGCAACTAAATTAGATATTTGTGTGTGCGCGTGTGCGTGTGTGTGTGTGTGTGTGTGTGCGTGTGTGTGAGTGAGCTAATTTAAGGAATTCATCACAAATTGATTTCAGCTTGGATGTGGTGCACCCATCTGCCATAGGTTTACATATAGACACAGAGGGACTGCCATAATAAAAAGAGCTGGACAACTCAGCATTACTGCTGAAGTAAAATCAGTTAACCCACATCAACCACTGGTCAAACTTTATAAACCACAAAGTGATAACAATGTGCGGGCCACAGACGTCTACATGCAATATCATTTCATTTTTTAAATCCTTCCTTTTGAACAAAGTCTATCGCCAACTAGCAATGTTTTACAAATTTATAAAATAAAAAGAAAGTTGCTTTGGCTAAGAGGGAGTGGAAATGAGAGGTGATCTTTGGAAAAATGGGGCAACTGTGGCAAGACAAGAATTTTAAAAACCCAAGGCGACTCAGAAGCCTGATGAAGGCAGCAACGCCGCAATGCATTTTTAACCTTGTAAAATGTAATAGCCATTTAAATAGAGTCTTTTTAATGTTTTCAGAAGAGAGAGAGTCGCCTTGGATTACTTCTATCCTTAACTAAGTAGGTGAGTGTAGGGTGGGGGCTGGATGTGAACACTGCCTGCAGCAACAGAGGGGGACAGGGAGGAGGACCGGGGGGGGGGGGGGAAGATGGTCTAAGCTACTGTTAATGGCAGCCAGCGGAGGAGTACATTTGTGTGTTCACTTTTCTCACAATGCTATGTTCAGTCTGCTGGGGGAGGAGCTGGGGGGGGGGGGATCCTCAGGAGAACACACACAACTCTGGCTAAATAATAATGGACTTCAGATACATAACCAACTCTCCACTGACCACCACCACTCAACCCCCCACCCCACACACACACACACACACACACCCGACGTCTTCCATCCCTTGCTCCCATCCACCGCCCTCCCTCTTCGACATCTCCCTTTTCAACAAGAGCAGTTTGTCAGGGTCAGAAAGCAATTTAAAACCCCTATTAATGAGAGTCAGTGAGAGAGAGAAGTTAAAGAGAGAGAGAGAGAGAGAGAGAGATGAGGTAGCGGGGCGGAGAGAAGAAGAGGACGAAGAAGAAGGAGGGAGGGGTAGGCTGGGGTGTCAGCCATCAAAGCAGGCCAGGAGAAAAGAAGGCCAGGTGCTGGTTGTGGGAATGTGCCGTCCATGGTTCCAGGGAGCAGGGAGCTGGCGGGGGCTGCGGGGGGGCAGGGTGGTAATTAGCCAAGCCTGGAGGAGAGAGAGGGCCCTCCAGGGCCCGCGGGGATAGCCCCTCCGAGAGGATACCATTTGCACTTCTACAGGAGCCGCCAGCCCCGGGCCACAAAGAAGGGGAAAAGGGGAACTATGGCATCCTTTATCAGGCCGGACAAAGACGCCGCATCTTTTCAAAGGAGACCGGAGAGAGAGAGAAAGTCCAGTGTTCCAGAGAAGGAGGGGGAAAAAGAGAAAAAGAGGAGAGAAGAAAGAATCCTAGGACTGGTCGAGAGAGAGAGGGAGAGAGAGAGAGAGAGAGAGATGCCAATGTGTGGGTTTCAAAGCGAGACAGGAGGTTACGGTCATACTGTGACCTAGTCAGTCCACTGAGACATCAGGAATCTACTAATGTCTCCTCCTCACAAACACACACACACACACACACACACACACAGAGCGGACTTTTATCAGTCCCATCAGTGGCTTAGATGATGCATAGACCTGAGTTACACAACTATATTCCCAGCGCATGGCATTTATCAAAGATACCATGCTATTTTTAACTTCCATCACTTTTTCCATCTCAGTTTCCATCAGTTTTGAGACATGTAGAAAATTAAAATGTCTCTTTAATCCGTGGAGTAATTATTGCTGTAAAAAACGCAGTTCATTTTTTTCATCTCATGAGGGTCTGAACAGAGCCAGCGGATAAGGAGCCAAAATGGCCGCCCCTCTACCTTTGACATTATCAGGGAATCTTAAGAGGTTTGCCCTCCTGTAGAGCAAGGGAAAGTGGAGGTCATTGACATTACTTTTACCTATTACCTTTGGAGTACGGCTACAGAGGGGGGTGAATGGTGGCCTTTGAGTGTGTGAGTCTTTGTGCCCCCCATTGGAGAGCAGCCCGGCGGCCTGAGCTGAGTGGGGGCCAAAGGTCAGACAGGTCATGTGATAAGGCACTTCAGACCTGCATACGGGGCCCCAGTCTGAAGAGGCCTGAAAAATCTAAATATCTCCCCCTTTCCCCCTTTCTCTGTCTCTCTCCTCTGCCTTTCTTTTCTCTTCCCCCTCTCTGTCCCCTCTCTCTCCCTCTCTCTGGACACAAAATGCCATTTGTTGTCCGTCAGTCAGTAGCGGAGCGCCCGGGTCGGGCCCGGCGCTGAAAGCTCCATTCACACACCCTCTCACCCAGGGATGTTTTTGCAATTCAATATTTTCACACGCAGGCAGCCTCATCGTTACTTTGGAACCGTACACTTGGCAGGATGAGGCTGGGGGCCTCTGGGACGGAGGGGTTGAGAGGTGGAGGGGCGGAGGGTGGAAGAGAGGGGGTCAGCACAGAGGAATCCTATAGTGTCGGGAGGGGACGGGCCCGCGCCGGCTAATGGGCCATCTTGAAATGTTTTAGCCGAGACCCCTCCAACACCTACACACACACACACACAAACACGCGGACACACACTCACGCACGCTTACACACACGCATACACATTCTGCCCTACTCATCGTTTCACAACCAATCTGACTCCAGGTTAACGAGGAGGGCTCTTATTTCCTTCATCAAAATCTCTGGGCTAATGCAGTCACACTATCCTGCCAGGAAAAGGCCTCTCTCTCTCTCTCTCTTTCTCTCTCTCTCTCTCACCAACACTCACACCAGACAGCATCAGTCTAGCCCACAGCCCAAATGTGTTACACATAGCTAGTACCAAATGACATTATGTCTTTTTGCTTGTATGTCTATTTGAGCAAAGTCTATGTCTGCCTCACAAAAAGCCATCTGCAAGCCTTTCTAAATTCAAACGTGACAAAATTCACTGATAACAATGAGATCTAATTTAAACAGCAGGCAGAAAAACAAGGCTCAGGTAAAAAAAAAAAAAAAAAAAATGCATGTGTTATTCAACAGTTACACTGTCTGCCAGCGCATGCAGGGGATGACAGAAAACAAGAAACATGAGAATGAGCAAAAGAATGAACTTCATGGAAATGTGCCTCATTTTAGCCAAAGCGTTTCAGAGGATTCTTTCCAATTCCACAACTGTAACACCTAAGGATTGGTTTAGCATACAGAGTGGCTGAGGTAAATGGAGGGCTTGGATTGAGAGGGAGCTTTTAATATATTTATCCAGTGCACCACACTCTACTTAATGAAATTAAACCACACCAATAGTGGCCTTTTGTCTCTGGGGAGTTCAGTAATCAACATGCCACCAGTTTTCATTTTCTATGAAAATAAATGGCAGCCGGTGATATGGGCCTAATTGTGTTGCACCAGGGAGGAGCAGGGTGAGAAAAGAAACTTACAGCGCTGATATAATGGAGCCAATTTTCATGGACAGCAGCGCTCAAGAGAGGCGGTCGAATAAGCAGGGGCATTCATCTGGGGACCGGTACCCCACTTCCTCTCTCTCCCTCTCCCTCCCTCTCTTTCTATCCATCATACTCTCAAAGAAAGTTAGCCAAGTATTTAACAAATAGAGAACTGGTGAGCCCTATGCGCTAGCGCCTGGCAGGGTCACTGGATAATGACAGCTCAATTACTGTGAATCTCCTTGTAGCCGCCCTCCCAGTGCAGCCCCCACACCCGCCCCACCCAGCACAGCAAATTTGTCAAACTCACCAAAACGATGGGTCTGACAGTGTAATCGCTAACCGTCCCCACCGACATGAAAGAGGTCTTTATCTGGCCAAATCAAAGAACCTGATCTCTGAGAGAAAAGGGGAGGGGGGGGGGGGGCTAGAAAAGAGAAATGTCCCGCTTGGCCCCTGTGAGACGCGGAGATGGCTCTAATCCGCTTTAATGAGACACTGCGTGCCCATCTTTGTGGTAATGATGAAACACAGTGAGAAAGATGTGTGTGTGTGTGTGTGGCGAAGGGTGGAGGGGGGGGGACGGAGTGGGAGAGATAGAAGTGAAGATGGAGCCAAGGCTTTGAACAGGCGGTCTGATGAAAGGAGGAGCAGACAGAGGGAGTTTAGAGCCGCGCCGCCTCCACACACCACATCCCTCTCTTCTCTTTCTGAGACAGACAGACAAACAGCCCAGGGGACACAGCAGTTTGTCTGCTTATCATATCTGGACAGGATGGGCCGTCATCAGCAGGGCCGGATAGGGACCGGGACTGGAGGGATTTGGGGGGGGGGATACAAGTTTGTGAAATGAACTGCTATGTGGCAAGAATCAAACTCAGAAGACACCGTGTTTTGTGACTCTCTTGAGGCCAAACCAGAAAAAACTTTTTCTTTATTGCTATTTATTGAGAATTGCAATGAATGTGAATGCATTTTCTCCGCTGGGAAAAAGGGATTTTGTGACTTATAGGAAAGTTATGCTTGCCCGTTACACACACCATATACCTTCAGCTGGCTTTTTGTCACCCTTCTATTCTCATTTATGTTAAGGTTTTAGCTAGGTACTTTTTAAAAAAAATTGTTGACACTTTTTCCTACTGAAACATTTGAGGTATGCCACACCAGCGGCGGACCGGTCCAAATTTCCTAGAGGCCCACAGTCCAAGTTAACGCAGGAAGATTACTCTATTAGCTAATTTACACAAGGTAATTGGAATTTGTCTTTTCAGATATCATGCCTAGACTCACACAGTCTCCCTGCACATAGGCATCTCTTCAGAGAACGTGGTGTAAATGAGAGAGAGCAAAACATAAAAGACAGGAAGTTCAGAAAGGGATAAAAGGGAAAGAGCAGGAGAAAGGAGAGAGAAAAGATGGAGAAAGAGGGAGAAGTGAGCGGGCTAATACCAAACAAAGCGGGATTAGACCCAGATAAGACTAGTCACAATGCAGAGCAATCCCTGGGATATTACAATGCAAGGGGGAATCATGAGGGCTGCTGAAACACGCTAATTAGTGACTCGACACATTTGCCCCTTGTTTTGCAAACAACACACACTGTCTAACAGCGGGTGGTGCACAGTCGCACCAGACACACAGAGAGATAATCATTTAGCGTTAATCAGCGTCCCCAGAAATAAAGAGGGATCTGCTACAAGACATCTCCAACAGCCGCGGTGTATTCTTAGCTCTGAGAAGCTGGATGGAATCTTCTAGACATAGCCCAGCAGTGGCGGGACGTAACTTGATAAGCAGCCACAGGTCAGGACAAAATGTATTTAACTGCAGTGTAATGGCTTTTCATTTTTTTGAACCCCCTTTTCACCAACACATACCGCTCTTCATACGCCGCCTGCCTATTTTTAACAAGACCCTGCCCCCATCTGCAGGCTGAAAACGAAGGGGATGAGGAGAGACGAAAAACAGGGGGTTGCTTGAAAAGAAAACATCGGGGATGTATCTTAAACTCTCTCAGGCATGCCAGTCTCCGCTGCCAAATGGTTGGGAGATTGCCGTGTTTTTACAAACATGGCGGATGAGGTCATGGTGCGAGGCGGGAAAGAGGCATATTTGCCAACTGGATAATGTGAGGTCAACGTATCAATGGAATGAATGGGATTTAGAGCCATGTGCAAGAGCTTAATGCAATGGTATTTGTATGTCAAGTCAAAATTTGACTTAGCCAGCATGAGACCAGGCAGGAAGCATGAGGCTGAAATGTGCGTGTGTGTGTAAGTGTGTGTGTGTGTGTGTGTCCAGGTGTAATAGGTGCCCACCCATCGCTGTGCCAGACTTGGCCAAGGTCAAAGCTCGGAACATTGACAGGACCTCCAACAACTGTAGAAAATGGTGTACACACACACACACACACACACACACACGCTCGGTCAGCCAACAGTGCCAGCTCCTGCTGGTTGGATGACATTTACACTCAACCTTTCTAGTTTGTGATTGATTGGGGTTAAATCCTACTATTGCCCAAAAATCTGTCACCACTAAGGTGTGTGTGTGTGTGTGTGTGTGTGTGTCTGTGTGTGTGTGTGTGTGTGTGTGTGTAGGTGTGTGTGTGTGTCTGTGTGTGTGTGTCCATCTAGGATCACTCCACACTTCTGTGCATGCGTGCCATGTGTATGTGCAGGGTTTTGTGCATGCTTGCACATGTGTTGCTGTAAAGACATAAGGAGAGAGGGACGGCACAGAAGACCAAGCTAAGAAAAGCGAGTCAAATGTATTCAGGCCATTAGGCCAGTGGGTTTGAGTCGACAGCAACAGTCACTATGACTTCAGCATGCTGCTAATGTGCTACTGGAGTCAGTTCCACTCACTGCAAAGACCAAAAACCAAACTGTTTTATCTTCAGCTAATGCTCTGTTTTCATTGCAAAGCGATACAGCTCTATGCACAGAGAGATAGTGTTCTTCAAAGAAGTAACGATGAAAAAAAGTAATGGTTTAACTATTTAAATCAAGGCAACACAATGATACACTGGATAAGAACTTGTTTAAATGCACACATAAATCTCACATCCATGAACATCCAAGTTTCCCCTTTTTGTCATTAGAGGTTTATTTGAGTCGATAAAATTGTTAGAACGAATATGCAACATATTTATGATGGGATTTATGATGCTGTTATGATGGAAGGTGGTGTTAGATTTCTTAGGGAATCACAAGGTCAACTATAGAAACCATATACAAATGTTATATGACACCTGAGAGATAGGAGGCTTAACATTACTGTGACAGACAGCTTGACAATGTACAATTGCCTGTATCCATAAACAACCTAGTAATCAATGTAATGAACCTCGTCAGTTCAAATACTGCATGTATAGAGGTTGAGGGGGTTTAGGGCATTGTAGGAACCCTAGGAATGTCATTACCGAGTCCAATTTTTTAAATTTATTTTCACATTTTATGTAACCTTTATTTGACCATATTGGTCCCATTGAGATCTCTTTTCCAGGGGAAACTTGGCCAAGACAGCAGCAGCACATTTACAGCAGTCACTGACAGAATAACAATAAAAACATTTCCTTAGAAGTAAAAGTGAGGAAGAGATGGAGTGAAAGAGTGAGAGAAAAACACCGAAAAAGAGGAAAATTGTATTACAGTTCTAAAACAGCCAACTTAATCAAAGCTCTGACAATTTCCAATAGGCCTTGGTAATCAATATGCAATGAAAAGTGAGGGTCTCACAGCTCTCCCCACATTCAACTGTATCCTACATGTGCAGACTCTAAGATAATGCATTCATATACAGTGCAATACATTTCCATAATCAAGTACTTATGCAGCACAAGTGGCTGTGCCAATTTTGGACTTATGCAATCAGTTACACAATTTTGATCATTTTTAGATCCTTCAAAAATTGACACAAATTGTCCAAAAATCACTCCAAAAGATTACATCAAAACCCCCAATACCTCGAGAAAGACTTAATGAGGTGATTTGGAAAAGTTAATAAAGTGATCAAAAACCGCCACGATATAACAAAATAACTGCAAAAGCCGGCCATTTCCGTGATTGGATGGTGAGCACTTTTTCTGTAAATCAAAAGACCCCCTTATAGAACCTACATAGACAAACTTCACATCCTCTGAATGGCCTGGGTCTCTACTTTCTGGGTGCAAAGTTTCATGAGAGTGTGATTATCTTAGCGGTCACAGTAAGTCATTTTAGACAGTGATGTAAAACTGCAAAACCGGTGTTGCCATATTCAAAGCGCTGCTAAGACCATTCACATCATCACACATGAATGCAAATGGGCTCTTTGGAACCACAAGAGTCTCAAGTTTCCAACGGTGTCCTATCTATGATAGGCCCACTGCAATAAAATAGAGATCTCACAGGTATTTTGATTTTGCATTGGATCCAGCACCGTTGTAATTCAAAGATTTAAAAAAAAATTACTTTACCTATGTGCAATATAGGCCAATGCTTCAGCCTCTATCAATTCACAATGAAAATAACATTTGAAATGAGATGTAGCATGTCAATATTGAGCGGTATAGTGAGGAGGTCTTGTAATACTAACAAATCAAGAGTCATGTTTACCCCATTTCCAGGAATCTCTAGCTTTATTGGCTCACTGATGCTCCAGCTTCAACATGAAGGCCGTTGAAGTCGAGTGGCTTTAGAGTGGAGTGGAAGAGTTTTGTAAAGGTACACAAAAAAGCCTAAAACATGGTTTGCAGTTACAACCATATATTATATTTACACTAGCTACATGTACGTTTCATTTGGAAATCCTAACAATTTTATGTCCAGGCTCTAATCTGTGAACACAGAGGAGGCTATCTGACACACATTACAGCTGCGTAGTAGTGGTGCATGGGAGCTTGCATGGGACCCTGAACGTTTAGCCAGAAGTTCAACATAGCTACCATTGTTGGTTTTAAAGTGTTATGGGTTGGGTTTTATTACTTCTGTCAAAACATCAGAGGCTGTACAGCCAGGCCGAGTTCATGACTGGGAGTCCATCTAGGAAGGGCTCCTACACAAAGATCAATACTATATCTGGCAATTAGTAGGCCAGAGAGAGAGAGAGAGAGAGAGAGAGAGAGAGAGAGAGAGAGAGAGAGAGAGAGAGAGAGAGAGAGAGAGAGAGGGAACAGTCAGAAAATGTGTACATTTGTTCAGCGTGGTAGGTAGGTAGGTAGAGAGAGAGAGAGAGAGAGAGAGAGAGAGAGAGAGAGAGGTCAGTATTTTGTGCAAAAACCCGCAAAAAAAAAATAAATCAGCCAGCCCGGAGTAGCCTATAACAACAATATCATGCGACGCTGCCTTTCACTTTATTGACTCTTGATAATGCTGACGGTGACCGAAAGAAAGCAGGTTCTGAAAATCAATAACGTGTGAAAGTTGTGTTCAGTTCCAGTGTGGACTGAAGGCCGTCTGCCTTCCGCATATGCGCGCACTGACAGCTGATTATTATATTTTTTAGAATTTTTTTTTTTCGGTGGAGACACTATCAACAGTTGTATGGCTGTAAGCGTGCATATGAGAGCGTGTGTGTGTGTGTGTGTGTGTGTGTGTGTGTCTGACTACACTTACTCGTCTCACCTGTGCACTTAAAATCCCGAGAAAAAAAAAATGGACACTCACTTAACAGATTTAATTGACCCAAATCCAAATCATTCAAAGCTATATGTTTATGATTTTTAAATGGAGGTGGACGGAATAAAGCAGTCGCAATGTGTTCAACTTTTAACACACAAGCAGCGCTCTGCAGTGCGCATAAATACATGCAAGATAACCTATACTGTATATTCTCATGCATTTTCATGCCCTGCAGAATAGCCACAGTGTGGCCAGCTAAACTGAAATTATAAGTGCATAAAAGCAATTACATTGTCAATTTGAGGCTGGATTTCCTACCAGACTCCCTACCATCTGTATCGATTTTTAGTTTGTAAAATAACAAGAGGCCAAGTCTCAGTATGAAACAATGTCACCCGTTACCCTCAACTAAATGAGAAGCAGTGTTAAGGCTTCTGTGTGTCGGATGATTTCTTGATTTAGATTGAAAAGCTGTTCAAATAAATAATAAAAATAGCACAAAATGACATAAAATCTTTTGAGACTATAACTACGAACAGGCAGGGAGAATACCGTTCCAGATAAATTGAAATATCAATATGTTTAGCCTATCTATAATAACTCCAGACGTATCATCACAAATCAGAAACATTATGGTAATAATAAAATCAATAATAGCCGAAATATGAACTTGTACCCAATAGACTAATCCAATTATTTTCCTCTTAAAAAAACACAGCTGACGGTAATGACATATCATGTGTTCGCCCACCTGTGTGGGTTATTGGCCCTACCTGTGAGGGCGATATCCAGTATAATCCAAACACACCAACACTCCCTCACTGCTGACCCAAATGCAACATGTAAACAAACCAGAGCGCTCACTGTATTTACTGATCAATGCGAGTCTGTCTAATAAAAACACACAGAGGCCCTATATATATTCCTGTGGGGTTGTTAGTTTCTAAACCGAGTCGTGGCCTTTTCCATGAAGCCTAACCAGGCCTTATGTGCACTCTGCCGAGAGAACAAAATATGCAAGTGGGTTGAAAATAAAAATAATAAAACTGCTGGTGAATATTGTTTTGGGCCTACTGTGCTCAGTTCTGCAGCAGGGAATATTTTACCTAAGCGGCAGAAAAAGGAAAAAAAAACATGAAAAAAGGGAAGAAATTCTCCCACGCGTCGGATTATAAACTCGTGGGCCTGCATGTTTTGAATGTTAAAATGAACAAGATTTTTTTTTATTCATGCTCTGTTCTTCTGTCCTGCCGCTGCACCACTACAGATCTGTGGCCTTTGGGCTTCACAGGCTTCAAGTATTCCGGTGTGAGAGGGCTACAAAGCCAGGTATTTGTGTTCATTAGCACTCGGATCAACAGGCTATCAAGGCTGTTTAGAGATCAAGACCAAGTACAATTACTGGCAAGAAGCAGGATCCTCAGCATGTTTAAGCATTTTCACAAAGTAGCCCAATTAGGTTTTTTCTTTCTTTTTTTTTCTTTTTTTTTTTACTTTTACAGGATCCCTGTGCACCAATTTATGAAGAGCGTGCAAGTGTAATGAGACAACTTTGATAAAAGCATGCAATATGACTGCAGCAAACATTGTTAGTATTTTTTTTATTACTGGTTCAAAACAATACATGTGTGCAGAAATGCTCAGTGCAAGTTCAACGTTAATTCTCACTGACACAACAGCTGATTATTATTTCTATAATATAAGAGTGCAACGGGCCAGCTTGTTTAAAATAGTCACGTTCAGATTTGTTTAAAAAGCTGTACAAAACTATTTATTTCACTAAACGTATGAAATGTAAATTAAAGCGTTTTGTTTTTTTAAGTGGCTCAACGTTGTTTTTAATATGGAGATCGAGGTTCAAGTTGAATTAACAAGGTCAGAAGCTTTGGCAAAGTTACAAAGTTTTCAAAGGCCTGGAAAGATGCAATCAAGCATGCTCAACATAAACACAATAACAGATTTTTTTTTCCTTCAAATTATCATTAATCATTTTTAAAATAAGCTTGTCTTAAAATACAAATGTAGCGCTTTACATTTTAGCTCTGCATTTTCATAGAGCAACTGCAAATCGAAACTCACCTTGATAAAAAAGATAGCAAACATATTTAAGACATATCCGAACAAAAGCAATTACCTACACATAAATCGTTAAGTT
Source organism: Centroberyx gerrardi (assembly GCF_048128805.1). Classification (NCBI taxonomy): domain Eukaryota; kingdom Metazoa; phylum Chordata; class Actinopteri; order Beryciformes; family Berycidae; genus Centroberyx; species Centroberyx gerrardi. Next base: position 7,986,785 of record NC_136010.1, read on the forward strand.
GTTAAACAATCGGGCTGCTAATGAATAGTGGATAAAAAGCAGAATGACCCATAAAATTGACCGAAGAAAACAAAGTGCATTCAAACAGGAATAAACAACAGACGTTATAAATATACGCAAATCATAAATCAACCCACCAACAATAAACAAATGCCAAACAATAAACACGGTCCATTTCCAACAACAAAGTGCTCATGTTCACAAAACTGAATACATGAATTTTCCGTGTGACGCGAGCAGCAGTCCACTGAGCAGTATGGGCGCTTTCTTGCACAAGACGCATTATTGATTGGCATTCCCTGGAGGAGGAACCAGCCCGGAACAGTCCGAGGGCCCAGGGACAAACAAACTTGCCGGAGTGCAATTTCTTCTAAGGTAAAGCAGCATCGGATACAAAAAAAAAAAAAAAAAATCTGCACGAAAATATTGCCATTTCTTTCAAATTTCACATCTCGGCGTCTCCATTTGTAGGCGAAAGAACGAGTGCGCTCAACTCGGTGCGAGCTGTGCAGCAGCAGCTCGCCTGCCTCAGCCTCAGCATGAGCAGTGCCACAGCGCCCACTATTTCAAAAGCCAGGAATATTATTTCACAAGACTTGGAACGGCTCTATAAAAAAAAAGTTACTATCCCTTTCGACAACTTTTTTGGGGGTAACTTTCGGGAAACGGAGCTGCGCCTCTGCTAAAACTCCGACAACAGAAAACAGCAAATTACGAGGTCGAGCTCAGTTTTCTGGATGGCAGGCAGCGTTTCTCTCTCTGCTTCTACAGCAGCTTATTCAACTAAAGCACCAGCGGCGTTTCTCATCACACATGAAACTTTCTGACACTGGGAACCAACGAAGCCAAGACTTGCAGCATGCGGAGAAAAGAGACTCGGCGGCCGGACCGGGACGCATTTTTAGCTGAAAAGTTATCTCTCTGGACAAAGAATCGCCCCCCCCCCCCTCCCCTCTTTAAGGATATGACAAATGACAAGGACACATTGGTGATCTAGACGCAGGAGTTGGAGCCGGCGGCTGAAAGCGTAAAGAAGGGGAAAAAAGAAGACCTACTTTTGGCCAGTTTTCTCGCCCTCGCCTTGGATCTCATCTTGTCGGCTTGTAGATTCCTCTCGTCGTCCTCCGTGAGCCCAGAAGCAGCAACAACACTATCTTCATCTCACCAGCATTGTCAGTTTGGACACCTTCGCACATGCGCACAGGCCATTCAATCTGACACCCTCGCCGGGGCCAAAAAACTTTCCAATGTATTCATCATCATCACTTTTTTTGTCCTATCGTCTCCCCTTTAGATCACTTATCTCTTCCCCTCCTCCTCCTCCACCTCCTCCTCCTCCTCCTGCTCTCTCCTCACCATCTCACCCCCCCACCCCCTCCGCACCCCCACCTCGCCCCCCCCCCACCCCCATTCAGCCACTGCCAGCACCCTCTTCTTGGATTTTACCCCTTTAAGAGCGACAACTTAGTTTTCTGCAACCTGCGGTGGACACAGCGAGGTATGGTGGGGGGGGGGGGGGGGGGGGGGGGTCAAGGTCGTATCACAGTTATTGTAGTGAAAATGCAATTGAACAGAAGATTCAAGATGATGAGTGAGTTGCAGAATTATGATTATGTTTATTATTATTATTGATAAGAATATTATGATTGTCGTTATGATTATTATTATTATTATTACTGGGGTTCAGTCTTATCCTGCAAAATATATTTCTCTATTTTTGGCATGAAATGTTTACAATTTTGTGCTTTTCCCTGAAGTTATTGATTCTTCCCTTGCAGATCCTTTCACAAAAAGAGCAACTTTCTATTTAGGCTGTTGACGCAGCTGATGTCTCATCGTGCATTGTGCCAGACGGGACTCCAATTGCAGAGGTTATTTTTAACTTCATTAATTCACAGGCATAAATAGGTGCAGGCTCGATTGGAGTTGCACTTATGATATGGTTATGTATGTGTGTGTGTGTGTGTGTGTGTGTGTGTGTGTGTGTGTGTGTGTGTGCGTGTGTGTGTGTGTGTGTGTAAACCTTGTTGCCCTCAGGACAAGCAGCGGCCAGCAGCTGTTGACGCATGGAGCCTCCACTAACAGTCCGTACGGGGGAGAAGTCCAGGCTTTTCTTTTCTTTTTTTTTTTCAATGCATCAGTAGCACGTTCACATTTGTAACAATCGTATTTATCGCAGTATTTCTCGGAGAAGTGTTTGAATCCGCTGTCAGCGCCACCGTGCCGCGCAAAGTTAAGCGCAGGTAAACTGAACGAGGATGGACAGATTGAGACTTTCTCATGTAAGTATGACTTTTGCCCTGCACCTGTTTGTTTGCCTGCCGCGTGCAAGAGAAAGGTCGCTTGTAGTCCAAGCATCCAGCAGTTTGGTATAGCCTATAAGTGAGTATAAGATTTTTATATAATATAAGTTCTAAATTTACGATATTTTTTTTTTTCAAAAAGCATTGGACAAATCTGCTGTGTTTTATTCTTCAGTGTTTATCAACCCGCATGTTAATGTTGAAGCTGCAATTTAGGACATTTATACATGAACCCAAAAGCAAACATTTCACTATAAAATGCATTATTTGAATTGCACCTATTTGCATGAGGCTACGTTTAAATCTTTGTTGTATATTTTATGGTTACCAAAAACACATATTATTATTATTATTATTATTATTATTATCATTATTATTTACTGTTTATACAAATAATATTATTTAAACATTTATTAAATTGATGTTGGATATTAACATGATTTTTTGTTGTTATTGACTGGAATAAGAAATTATTTATAAAACAAAGCCAAAAAGAGCAGCTTTATGGGAGCTTTGGATATTAACATTTTTTTTTTCTTTTTTCTCTTTTATTATCTTTGAAAGCAACAAGCTCCAATTAGCTCCACTGATCGTCATATTCATGTGGTGCCTCGAGCGGAGCCGGGGCCTATAGGCTACATGTCATATGGGAATGGTTTCCGTCTAGTTTGGCTGAATAAAGGCGGCTCTATGTTTGGAGCCTATTAAAGATCGGTGGTGATGGAGCAACTGCAGTCTGCTGCACGGGACAGACAGGGATCAATTCTCTGCACACGAATCACTTAACACTTTTAGGGAATACTTTCAAATCCATGCATTGCGCAATTATTAATATTATTATTATTACATATGTGTTTTGTTTTTCGCTTAGCGTTACATTGGCATAGAAAGCCACTGAAAAGAAGCCGCGGTCTGCATGACATTTCCTTGGTTTCCTTCCTTCACGGTGGGACTGCAGCTTATTGCTCATTATAATGCACATGAAAACCTACAACAATTGATTTGAATAAAGCCTGCAACTTGACTTCATTAACCACGTCTCTAGCCTATTGGACAGAAATTGCCGTGGGATGTTTTCCCACGAGTTGAAGTGAAATGAATAGCATGATTATTAATCAATAATAATCAACAGTAATTTGCATACATTATCTTTATATTAGCGTGTTTGTCTTGGCATCGAAAGGCGAGAAGGTTAGTTTCATGGGATTTGTAGAAGTAAGGGTGGAGTGTGAAGTATAGGCCTATATGGTGTATGGCTTCCTATAGCGAGTGTGAAGTGTCAGGAGGCAGCAGCCATATTACAGGCCTTATAAACAACATTTTCTTTGTGATTATTTAAAGCTACGCCTAAAAAGCTCTATAATTGAAAAGCAGAATCCAAAAATAAAACGGGCCTATGTAGAGCAGCCTAGGCCATAGTGAGCCTGTATAAACTATATACTGGGGAGCAGGCAGCGCAAAAGTAAGTGGGACTAAAAGAAAGAACAGGTCGATAAACAAATAATAAATGATGTGCAGGACCGTTTCTAGCTTGTTGGGGGCCCTATGCAAAATCTTGTTTGGGGGGGGCCCCGCTATTTCAAGCACTCATGAATACACATCAAATCTGCATCGACACAAATTCCATATGCATATAAATCAGACCGAATGCTGCATTTTTCACATAAAAAACGTATTTTAATTTCAGGAACTTAGTTGCATTGTTAAGACATCAAAATCAAAACAAACATGCAAATTGTAAATTCTGAACTAATATTTTTTTTTTTTTTTGTTGCTTTGAATAAATTATAAACTTATGAACAAGAATACACATAAAATTAAGTACTATAAAATGACACTAGCATCAGGATAAAAGTGCAAATGACAAATAACAATCCAATAATATATAGCCTATATTATGCCATCTAATTTCACAAATCAGACAAGAGGTATTTGGTGGTGTTTGTGGGTCTGCTGAGGAAGATGATGATGGACCTGCTGTCCCCTGACAAGCAGAGAGGTCTGGCTGTGCTGAGGCTGGCCCTCCAAAGTATTTCAGAAGTGCTCCTGCAGAGACATAAAGCTTCTAGGTGAATGAACATATTTTATCATAATTATTACTCATATTGTAATACTGTTGAAATCCAAAACCTGTTCGTTGGTAAAATTACATTAGTGACTAGTAACTGGAAGAATAGTGACTAGTCATTAGAAAATAAGCACTAAATTTAGTGCATTTTAAGGATTACATGTTAAAACGGCCTGCTAGTTACTGTAGTTTAAAAATCCCCCCCTAGCTTTAAAAATACCTTTTCCATACTGTAGGACAATATTATACAGGCCTACATATTCTGTATCTGCTCGTTCCGACGCATCATTGAAGTGAGTGAAATATTCAAACCCAAAACGCCATTTTTGTATGGCTGCGCCATTACATCAAATGGAAAGATCCACATGTCTTGTGCATCATTTTATACATATTTCCCTGTAATTGAGCATGACATATTTGGTATATTTGGAAACCTTGGGATTTTGAGTAGGTTGTGAAACGTGTTTGTAATGATAATCCCGCATGAGGGTCCTTAATCCCCCCTCCCGTTAACAACCACCGCCATAACTAAATTGTCAACCTGTGGGAAACACTTATTAAATGCGAGTTGTTTGGATGATTATATACATGCCGAATTTACCAGAACACCCTATCAGTTAATAACACACGTCTCACGTCACGTTTTTTGCCGATAAGTAATGCAGAAACAAATTGCCAAATGTTTGAACGGACCTTCGCCTACCGCCCTCCCCTCACGGTGCGCAGAAGCGGTGCCGATCATTCTGACCATAAAGCGAGTATGCACATGTGGTCAGATGCGGTTCAATAATACCATGATACCATAGATCACGTTAGCTAGCCTAGCCAGCTCTGAAAACAAAATGCGTGTTACTAGGGTTAGCAAGCTAGCTAGGTCTAGATAGCTGGCTCGTATTATAGGTAACGTTAGTAAACCTACATAACGTTAGCTAACGTTAGCTATCCAGTGGTTCAGGTAACTTTACACCGATCGCTGACTGGTAGAAATACATTGCCCATAAAAACAGGTTATACGTTTAATTAATATGTCTTACCTCTGCTCTGCAAGCGTTGTTTTTCCTCTGCTTTCTTCCGTTTTCTTTTTTAATTTCCCGAAGGATATGTCCTTTTGGACGCCATAGTATCGGTGAGATACTGGAATAGTAATCTGTCCGAAGCATCGAAGGCCATCAACAACGTAACGTTAGTACGTCAATACGTGAGAATCTGATGCTGACTTGAAATTGGTTTGCTTGTAAGGCAAATAGCTCTCGAAAGAATAGCTGCTTTTTTATCTATCTAGCATACAATATATGCATTTTATTTTCGCCATTATGTGCTTATAATGTATGTGTTTTTGAACAACACGAGGACGCTTGGTTACCAAAAGTGGCCATTTATATTCGAGGAGAACTAAAAGACGGTGGCGCAACGTGGCCCCCTAGCGGTCGCGGGGGCCCTACGCAGCTGCGTAGTCCGCGTATAGCAAGAAACGGCTCTGATGATGTGAATAACGGTGGTGTGCAAAGGTTTTGTTTATTCCTTGGTGTCTGAAGGAAGCGTGGGAGCGTGGCGACAAGCTATCAATAGTCCATTGTCTTAATCGATTGGCTCTATCGATAACGTTTCCTCCATCCAGGTTCTGTCAGAGGAAAACTGGGAAAAAGGCATTCAGCAGAACTTTCCCCCGGTTGTCGAAATTATTTCCATCAGCCGCCCGACACCATATAGGCCAGGCCTCTGAATATTTCTCGCACATCGGGCTGGACAAGCGATTTCACATGGTGCAACACCTTTTTAAAGGAGCAATTAACTGTGATTACGCTTGTAAAGAAAAGTGTTGCTCTCCGACATTTGCCCATTGGGGAATACTTTTCTGCGTCATTTAAACGTCGACCTTTAAAAACGAGTTTGTGGAAACGTAACGGCTGCGCAGCAAACCTTGCGTTTTTGGAGTGTTTGCTTTCCAGAAATGTGGCTTTTTTTTCCTGCGGCTGGAGGGAGCGCAGGAAGGCAGGACTGCTGGCTCAGTCCCCGGAAGAGAGGTGTGCTGCAGCCGGTCACTGCTATCCGCGTTCAATACACAGGAGCTTTTCAGGTCTAATTAAACTTGCATTAAAACAGTGCAGAGGCAGATGATTAGATTCATAATTAATCAATTGAAAGCGACAACAAAAACAAAAAACAAACAAACCAAAACAATCTAGCAAAATGCAATAAAAAGGCCTGGAGATGCATGCAGCTTGGCCTATGAGATTTTTTTAATTATATTATTTTAGCATTATTTGATAACTAGGCAATCCGGGCCTAAAGGACACAGTCTGACCCCTTTATTTATTTATTTTTTATTTATTTGTTTGTTTATTTGTTTATTTATTTTTTTAATTGTTTGTTTGCTTAAATTAGGCAATATAAAGGACACCATCTGCCTTTTTGTCAGGTATAGCCTCGGTTCTGATTCCCTGACCTCATCTTATATTAAATAAAGTGTTGTAGAAATTCACATCACTTGGGCTGAGAGGATTTGTCTCACTAGGTTTGGATTATCCTGAAGCTTTCATAAGCAATCGGCCGTCATGTTCCGCGTCACGCAGGCATTTCATCCATGTAGAATATTGAGCCCGTTTCATTTGCTTTACATCCGGAAATAATAACAAGCAGCCTATAGAAACGGAAAAAAGAACCACAGCAAGCAGTCGTCAAAAAGATGAGCGGATCTAAAAAAAAATCGGCTTTCAGAAAAAAAATGTTTCAAGCACCTTTACCGGTACAGACTCTGATTGGAATAACATGCTTACATAGGTTTATCATAGAAGTGACGGTAACCACGTATACCAATACGACGGGGCAAGCATTCATTAAAAGACATTTAATGATGATGATGATGGTGCGAAGAGATTCATCACGAAATTATCATCATCATCGTCATCCTGATCAAGGTGGGCCTGCGTCCTAAAGGCAGTTTCATCATCATCACTATCACTATCATCATCATCATCATCATCATCGCTCAGTTAAAAGGGGGGGGGGGGGGGGGGGGCAGCGTGGTGCAGCAGCCTGCAGAGGTTTAATACTGTAGATTGGTGTGGTCGGACTGCCACCAACCCCACCTCCACACACACACACACACACACACACACACACACACACACACACACACACACACACACACAGAGGCTGAAACCCAAGCTTTATCCACGGTGGAAAAGGCTCCGGGTCCCTGGATTATACGTTACGCACAGATAACATCAGCGCACATTAGATATGTGAAATGGAGCACCTCGCGGTCCGGGCTGCGGATGAGGCGGTCCGGGAACATCAAAAAGCCGCAGCGGGCCTTTTGTGAGCGCTGTGAGCATTGTAAATTTGCTAACTGTAATTCTGCCACAGTCGATGTAATGGGAGAGTAAACATGGTAACGACGGCAGGGTGGTGGGACTGCGTGGAGGCAGGGCCGGACTTGCACACACACACACGCGCGCGCGCACACCCCCACACACACACACTCCTGCATGCAGTATGGCACGGAGGCCTGTACCTGACAGCCTTCATAAGGAAGAAAAGATGACCGACGCACGGCTTTAGTTTTGTTTATTTAGGCCTCTGCGCGCACACACAATCACCTCACCTCGAAGAAATGATAAACACAGTGACCCTGCCTTCCAGCGGCACTATTTCTCCTACAATAGGTCGATAAAAACACAACATTCACCAAAATCTGAGCAGCTAATCAATTAGAAAATTCCCCTTTTTATTTTCTGGAGTATTAGTTTGAAGTGCCACTCCAAAGCAGGCCGCTCCCTCCTTTCTAATGAAGTCCCCAGAAGCGGTCATAGTGAAGCTGCCTTGGTAATTATTAGCCATTAATTGGGTTCAGGACCTTGGGCGTCTATGGGAAATGGGAAATCTGACCGCTAATCCAAGACATTTCTTTGGGGCCTTTTTCTGTGTTGTTAACATGCTGTCAGAGACAGACGGGCGCTGCGCCGCACTGATAGCAGCGAGATGACGAGGTTAGAGGGCAGAGCCTGCGCAGATAGAGGCAGAGAGCAGGGGAACTTTCTATCAGGACAATTCACACTGTTTGGATAGGAAACAAGCTCAGAGACTGTAATGCGTTTCTAATGTGAGTGTGTGTGTGTGTGTGTGTGTGTGTGTGTGTGTGTGTGTGTGTGTGTGTATGTGCGCGCGCGCGCGTCTTGTAGTTTGGATTGGGGTTGATCAGGTCTATGGAAGATAAACTGCATTAAAAAATAACGTACAATAGCCTACATGTCTCTTCTCTTATGCTTTATTATAATTTACCGTTTACAACGTTACATCCAAAGCACAGAAGAAGCAGACTTGGCCTTTACTGTGTGTGGAAACCTAATGTTTTTTTATTCAGGTGTACCTTTTCGTTTTGGCAGCACTTTAATGTGATTTTTGGGGATGTGCATATACACTAATATTTATAAATCAGCGCCACGAACATATTTTGCGATTGCAATTTACAATGGGTTTAAATTATATTCTTAAATTATCTTCGTAAATGATGTTTCTTTTCAGTGCTGCATGCCCAACAGCTGTCAGACCTGAAGTTCTGACTCCAATGTGCACACCTCATGTTGACTCACGGTATCGATCGAAGCCAAACCCAAACCAATATAAATGCATTTAATCATTTTCGTTTTGCCTTTTAGCAGAATTTCTTTTTAACCTTTTTTCCGATTTTACTCGGGATTTATTCTCAGTGAAAACACATTTTGTATGAAATAATGAGAAATCATATTAAATTGCAATAAGTGCAAATAATGGCCTATAAGCTGTCCGTCCCTGGCTTATCCTGTGATAAATAGGCTAATAAATATATTTTAATAATAATAAAGGGCTGTGGTTGACTATTTAGCTTAGACCGATGAAAGAAGGAAAATAAACAATTATTCGACCTAACCAAAAATAAAACCACAAATGACGATCAATTTGCAAAATGTAAACAAGGAATATGCATACTAAGTCACTGACTGGGAATTAGGCCTACCTCCAAATTACGCAAAGCATCCCGACAGCCTCCCGTCCCATCATCATTAATGTTGTTGTTTTTAATTAATCGCTTGTTAATGTCGCCATCCATTTCCCCGCAGATCAGAGGAGCGAGGAGCCGACAACCCCGCCAAACAAATGCACATTAAAATATTGCCGGGAGGCTGGAGTGAAAATTACCCCAATGTAGAAATGACCTTAATATGATGTAATCAATCAAGCTGTCTGCTGGGACACTGGGAATCACAATGTTAATCTTTTAGTTTGGAGCGGCGGGGGGAAATAGCCTGTCATATTTTACAACTCAGTCAAAGAGCACGCAGTTTGTGCAAGCTCTTCTAAGTTCAATGACATACTGTAACAACAGGGGTGTACACTCACAGCACTGACGAAAATGTATTTACCACGGATATTTACAGGTAGGTCCAAACAAATTGTGGTGTGGCTAAAAAGGCCTGATATAAAGGCCTAATCTGTTACAGGGCTTTTGGAAATATGACATCTGAGTGATTCCAACTCGCCTAACTGAAGGCTAAATAAGGAATTAAAAAAGTAGGTTTTTATACGTTTGTGTTAAGATAAAACTGATGGACTAAACAACCCATTTTAAAATCAATTTAATATTTACAGTAAAATTGCTAAATGAATTGTATAATTGGGAAAAATATTTTCTCACAAAAACGATGAGACGGTGGAAACCGTTTTTGAGGAATATTGCCATCATTCCTGCACATTTTTTCATGAGGTTTCCCCAAAAATGAAACCTTTCAATTTGCTTTAAATCCATAAAAATAAATGGATGAATAAAACCATAAATATTTTTTGGAAAACATCCCTGTTTCACTATGTCAGTAAAGTACATTTTAGTCACTATAAGGAAGGTGGAAATTTGATGTAAATATAAGCAGGTATGGTCGTTTTTTGCAGGTCCAGTGTGAATTTTTTTGGTGAAATGCATGAATTGAATTAACAAATAAATTGGTCACTAAATGTAATAACTCTATAATTGCCATGTAGGAGTAGGCTACTGTGGACAGCCATTTCCCCTGCCACACCCGCCCAGTGAGAGTTATTATGCAGAATTAGTCCAGCAGGTACCAAACACGAGTGCGGAAGTATTAGCACCGAGAACATACACACAACTTGGCAGGCTGCAACAGGCTCATGTGGGCAGCATCAAGTGCCGAGGCCAACGCATGTTATCATTAACAACTGTGGACAGATAGAACAGGGCGAGCCCACAAGTGTCCATTTCACAGCAGCCTGGCATGGCAGCGGGTTAGGACTCCGGAGAGACGCCTGCCACCCCTCACCAAGCCTTTGAAGCACACCACACCGGCTTCTGGGATTTCTGGTTCTCATCTTTGAAACACACTCCCTTGAAGGTCCAACCTAAGATTTGTGTTCTCACCTCCCTTAAAGGTCTGATCTGGGATTTTGTTCTCACCATACCAGCTTCAACTTCCCTGCTCCACTGCCACTGGGCTAAAGTAACAGAGAGAGGCTTAGGGAAATGCACAGTAATATTATCGGTGAATTTAAGTGGATGTTGCGGTGTCAGTTACTATATCAAGGATAATATACATACATGTACTGTTATTGACAAAGCAGAGCCAGGTTTATGTATTATGATCAGGTAGACAGCTGCACTACAGTAATAAACAGTGTCAATCATTGATTAAATTGTCCCAGTTCACTTTCAAAATTTGTTAAACTGACGTTGACTTTTGATGTTATTAAATGAAACAAAAACACACACACAAAATGTGTCAAACTGAAAGACATGATTGAGCTCGATTGGCTACTAACTTTAAATCTAACACTTATTTCTTCATTTCCTTTTCGGGTGTCAATCCCTAAATAATATTCTGAATGTATTTTGTACTTAAAATCCCTCCCCTGTCTTCTCATGTTCAGGAGCAGAGAGAATATCCAGCCAGACTGCCAAACTGCCCCAGATCTCACACTCTCACCGCGGCTCCACACTACCAGAGAACAGCCCTGATGTATTATAGTATGTGGGCAGTGACGTCACTGTGACCAGCCGTAGTGGGGCCCCACAACACAACACACACACACACACACACACACACAGTGGTGGAAATGCTTAGCAGAAGGGAAGGGCTCAGTGCTGAAGCATTCGCCCCGCCCAGCCGTGAAGCAAAATCAATGCTAAATCATAAGCAATGCGGACATACTGTACATGCCATGTATTATAACACAGTTTAATTCTGCTTGGAGGATTTTGTTTCTTTGGATAACGGTTTAGTCGGCGGTATGAATCCTCTTTGATTTGTTTGGAGTAACATTTTCTGAGAGATTATACATATTTATATGAAGTATCACTCTACAGTATTTCCAGATGGATGTGTATGGCATGTAAAGAGGCTGCTCACTGTAGCGGAGTTATCATCTCTCACTCATATCCACAACCCTTGTTGACATTCTCAGCCTAAATGGTTTTGCATTTTAGTAATGTGTTTCTGCTGCCAAGTTAAGCAGAACCTGAGTCCAAGGAGGCACTGTAAAGGATTTCAGGAACTTACTTAAACTTACTGAAACTCAGCCTGAACACACACACACACACACGAACACACAGACACACACAAACACATTCACGCGTACATACACACTTACACTTACACTGTGCTATAGAGTACTGTGGTGTATTGTGCTCCCAGGCAAACATTCTGAAATTAACCTCTTTTCCCCACAGGAGTGGATGACTTCCCAACACGAGGAAAAAATAACTTAGGCCAAGCTGCACACTTACACTATAAGCCTGACATCACATAGGAAACAAACCATAAAACACCAAACACTCTACAGCCCAACAAAGACCAATAAAGGTTTCAACGACTGAAGCGCAAACAGCGCGAGCGGCAAACAAACCCGGCAGCTCTCCCGAAGCGTTTCCATTTCCATAGAGATTATTTTCTCATTCTCTCTCGGCGGCCCTCAAACTCCAGCAGCCTGCCAGTGACCAGCTACATTATTTATCTGTTTGTTTTGTTGCACTGTGTATATGTGTGGTGGTGCCGCGTCTGCGGAGAGAAAGCAAGTGTGTGAGTGTGTGTGTGTGTGTGTGTGTTGCGCTGGACTGACAGGATGATTAATAGGGGCTCCCGGCCGGTGGGGTGTGTGGGGGTGTGGGGGTGATGGTGATGGTGGGTGGGGGTGGGGGAAGTGGCGGGGGGGGGGGCTCGGCAACACATCAAAAACAACAGCGCTTCCCGGGGTTCGCCGCCACTTCCTCTATAAGACCCCACCCCCGAATTCCCCAAAACCCCTCCGCCCCACCTCCACAAATGAACCCGGGTACATAGACAAGAGGTAATGAAGTTCTACCAATTTCTCGAAGACTTTCACACACACACATACACACACACACACACACACACACACACAGAGCCATTGCAGGCTAGATGAACTGCATAATTAGCCTGCCACTGTAGAAAAGAACAGCGAAGGAGGAAGGAGGCAGGGGGAAGAAACACATGGGAAACCACTGCAGAGGAGTTTCGCTGTGCATCAGAGAGCTGCACGGTGTTTGTTGAAGGAGCGAAAGCAAGTGCTGAAATGGCAGATAGCTTCACACACACACACACACACACACAACCTGGATAAATATTGACTCTGGAGCCGTTTCAGTTGCGACGGCTCAATTAGCAGTTATAAGCGTTCCCTGGCCGAGAAAGGGTGACGGAGGGACAGGTGGCGAAAGGAGGAGGCCGAGGATGGAAGTGACGCCACGTGACTCTCCGCTCGAGCAAGTCTCGGTTAGGGAAAGACAGCCAGAGGATCAAGAGGCGATGTCAAAGTCTACCAGGAAAGCCGACGTGAGGCAGGGACACGCTTTCCTTACTTGTGGGCGACAAACAAATGAGCACCTGAAGAAGAAGAAAACTGAGCACTTACCATCATTATTGGTATACATTTACATTAGAGGAATCAGAACCAAGCCTATAGATTTGAGATGGAGAGTAGGGAGCGTGTTGGTCTCCACTACAGATGGAGGGCAGCGTTGAAAGACTGCCCTCCTGTGTCAGACGCACAAACACATGTTGCACAATAGGCCCGCACTCAGCCTCTCTCTCTCTCTCTCTCTCTCTCTCTCTCTTTCTCTTGCTCTCTCTCTCTCCCGGTCTCCAGTTATTGACATTGTTCTGATTTTCACATTACCTCCTTCAGGACACATGGCTTCTGGGCTGGGAGACACAGGCCAGATGGAAGGAACAGAGCACACACCATAACCGAGGCTGTGGGTGTGGATGCATGTTGTAGTTAAAAGATCAGCATGTGAACGCCTGCTTGCGAAGGAGAATTTTCTGTGTCCTTGTTTGTGTATATGTATTTAGACAGGGCCTGCATGTGTGTGTGTGTGTGTGTGTGGAAACGTGCATTGATTAGAAGAGAATTTGCGCGTTCATCATTGTTTTGTTATGCATGTGCATGCGTGTTACGTATGTGCACGGCCGTTTCTTCCTTGTGTGTTTTTTTACCGTATGCGTTGAAATGCCTATATCATATGAATGCTGTTTCATATGTTTCTTTGTGTTTGTGTGCCTTGTTCTCCCTAATGGAAGTCAGCCTTGATGAAAGAAAGAGAGAGAGAGAGAAAGAGAGAGAGAGAAAGAGAGAGAGAAACACTGTATTTTAACAGGTTGTCATCCTCCCCTCCTGCTCTTTTCCGAGGGGAGCCGGCTGCCAAATCCCCGAGCATGCTTAACAATTCCATTACCGCCGTGCAGAACACCCACACTACTCTTTTGAAGCCAGGGCATTTTAGAGGAGAAGAGTTTATTGACTTCAAATTGTTACCACTTGGGCCCTCTCCTCTCCCTTTTTGCTCAGAATAACAATAAACCTGCATGTCAAAGTGCGGTGCGTGTAGCTCCAAGGAAACGTTTAAATGATGTTTGTTGAGACGAGTTTCGGGAAGCACGTCGTGTGACAGTTGCTCAGTGTGAGGCCGACGTGCGAATGTTAGCCAGCACGCTAATGCTGATTGCTCATCATTGGAAGGATTTTATTCAGCAGTGTGGTTTCTGTTAACGTCCTTTGGCTTGTTTTACAACGGGGCTCATCTGTGGACCAAATGTGTCATATAGTAAGATTCAGCCTCTTCTGGTTGCGCTAATAAAGTGTGACAGTCGATTGGATCCGCGATCCGCCCTGTCCTCGCTTGCCATTTTCATAAGCCAATATATGTCACCCGGTGACATTTGCCATGTGGTGAAACCGGATGACTTGCCACTCTATTTCCGTGATTTTTTTTTTTCCCCCCACCTTCACGCCACACATATGCTGAAAATAATGTTTTGTCGCGACCCACGTGACGTAACCTTTTGAAGTCGTCAGTTGGAACGGGGCTACTGTGGGACACTTATAGCCTGTCAGCTGCTGGGACTTTGGTGTATGGAAGATTAGGCTCATAGACACCTCTGCAGGCCCGGGGTCACACTGGCACCTCTCAACTTTCCCAGTCCTGTGGGATGGCCTGGTCTGGTTTATGTGTGTGTGTGTGTGTGTGTGTGTGTGTGTGCATGTGTAAGGGATTCTTTTGAAAATCTGAATTAGAACAAAACTATTTTGAGGAGCATTCAAACTCTTCGCAACCCCTGGAAGATAACAGATCTATATTAAGACTTGATGATCATTGCTAATACCTGGGAAGGCGATGTTAGGACACTTTTGGTATCTATTGCCATATTAGGTTCTATTTAACTGTAGCCTATTGCGATGTAAAACTGAACAATCTCATCAGTGTATCAAGTCTTCCACTGTTTTCACACCACGAGCAAACACAACACTCTTTCAATGACTGATTTGAGTTAGCTTGTCGCTAGCTGTAGCACCAATGGCGTTGCAGCGATTAGCGGGACACACAGTATAGCAATGTCACTATGTGATTGGTTCCTGATGGGTGATGTCATCCAACAGTTCAACTGCAGTCAACTTTCCAGTGCCGACAAAGGAGGAAATGAAGTGACCATGGTTAACACTGGCTGACGTCTTTCTGGTAGTTAAAAATAAATGGACTTCTGGTTTCTGGAGCTGCTTGCAGTGAGAACACAGGGTTAGGCCAACAAACATGGTAAGCAATCTCAAAGCAATACGCTGATTGTCAGGAATCTGGCTGCTTTCCTACTAATCTTAAAATCAAAAGGAGCAAAACCAGTCCAGTACCAATGCATTTATTCATCGCACTCATCATTCCAAAGATGCACGCATCATGGAAAACAAACTGCTGTGTGAAATGTCGAGCAGCATATTATATCTGTGTTGCCAAACAGAAAAAAAAATGGTTATGCTGATTGCCACTGGGAAACTGATTTTGCCAGTGAGTCTGAGGCAGTATCAGTGGGATGGGAGAAGAAATGAAGAGTTTGTTTCCAAAATGCTGTAAATCCCTTGTGGATAGAAGGATTACCTGAAGTTCATCATTCAATATCTTTGGGATATAGATGACCCAGTCTCTAATTATGGTAGCATTTTGTTAAGCAAAGGCTTAACTTACTATCCCTTAAAAAGTACCATAATTCGCTGTTCTGTACCAGGAGGCCTCAGTTTTGTTTTGGTCAAATAGTGGATATCTCATTTTGGAACCAAATACCGCAAATGCACAATAGTGAATTTAATACAGCCAACTCAAAATTATTTGAAATGAAAAAGGAAAATGTTACTTCCCCAGTGTGTTTACATGTGTGTGTGTGTGTGTACATATGCGTTTCAATGTATGTTTTGTTTGACTGTGTGCATTTCTGTATGTATGCGTGTATGTGTTCCTACTAATGTGTGTGTGCACTAATGTGTAGGCGCACATGGCTGTCTGCACGCACAAATCCTGAGAGACGGGTGTCGATGCAGCAACGTCAGTCATCCTCCAGACAGCAAAATGACCTGGCGGCTGTAGCCAGGCGGACTGATCTGTTTCCTCACATTCACAATCGGCTGCTGTCCGCTCCCAACATCCCGACGCAGCTCTGCCCTGCCTGCCTGGCTGCCTGCCTGCGCTGAGAAACTCAGGACTCTCATATATACAAACTGAAAAGGCGCAATCAGAGAAAAACAGTAAAATCACACTTGTCTTTGTTCCATTATGTACGGAGCACTGGATCAAGACAGGAGAAATGGTGGGAAGGAGGAAGGGAGGCACGCAATATAGGAATCAATTTGTGTGTGTGTGTGTGTTTGTGTGTGTATGTATGTGTGTATGTGTGTGTGTGTGGTGCTCTGCCACTGGGTGAGCTTATCCAGAGGATCTGTTCTGCTTCAAGAGAAGGAGAGAGGGGTCTGATAGGAACAGTGTGCCACACACTTGCGTTGACGCAGACACACACACATACACACACACACACCAGGCCTTCGTCAGGCCATACCTACCGCTGAGTGTGTGAGCACCCCTGGTCCAAAATCAGAGCTCCAATAACAAACTCTATTGGCTCTTCTGATTGGTCCTGGTGACAAATGCATTCTTCTCACTGGACCTGGGTAGGGCGACATCTGCCACAAGGGGTTTGATGGCTTATCATCCTTATTTCTTGTGTGTGTGTGTGTGTGTGTTTGTGTATGTACATTAGCGGTACTTATGCATGTGTATATGCACACACACACAAGTGAATATGCATAAGCAATGTATGCTGAAGGGAGTGATGTTCATCTGAAGCATGTAGATTTAGAAATAAAAGTGACAGCAAGAGACTGAAGAAAGGACGGCCGAGCGAGGCTGAAAAGTCAAAAGAATAAACTGTTCAGCAAATAAGCCCCATCTATTTATTCACACTCTTTTCCTGGACACGCCATGCCTTGGCTTTAATTAAAACGCACTTTGTCTTTTATCAGAAAGTGGGCTGGGGGGAGGGGTGTGTGTGGTAGATTTGCCCTTTATTCTGTCCACCCCCTTTTTTCAGCGAGGAAAGCCAGTGGGTGCCAAACGGCAAAGCCCGCCGGATCATTATTCGAGTGCCAAAACGGCAGGAGAAGAAAAAGCAGCAGAAAGCCGGTCATTAAAATTCCTACCACCTTGTTGACTGCACCTCCCCGACCAGCTTTCATTTCCCACTCAGGACTTGGATGCATGGAATGGTGGGGGAGTGCGGCTTGGCCAAGTGGTGTGTAGATGGAGTTTGAATGGTGTGATGGCTGAGACCCCAAAAGTGGCTCGAGGCAGGAAAGACAAACCGAGAGTTGGACATGGACGCGACGCCTTGGAAACCCTCATGTATCTAAGAGGAAAGCGGCGCTGACCTCAGATCAGCTTGACTTTGTGAATCAGTAAGAGGATGGAGAGAGCTGCTCAGGGATGCTAGATCCGCTCTGCTATACTCTGAGACACTGTTGGCTTTTTTTTTTTTTTTATATCAAAGCAAGCCAGCCAAAAATCCAATAAGGAGCTGATGGCTTGGTCCATGAGGAGACAAAGCGCTGACTTCTGGTAAGAGCCAGGATCGTTTAAGACACAGATGGGCGTATTACACCCTTCTTTCAACCCCTTCTTTCCCTCAATGGCTGCTCCTCTGGGTCTCTCCCCCATAGATACAGGAGAGGTGGCTGCTGGCAATAGGCAGAGCGGCTCCAGAGATGTCGGCTCTCTTTACCGTTTCCTCTTTCCCTCTGCTGTGGCTGTGCGGCGGGACCACACAGGCAGCCGGGGCAGATAGTCGGTGTGTATTAGCGGACTGGTCGGCGCGGAGGGGGATTTGTGCAGTGGACCTCGGAGGCTCTTGGGGGTCTGGCGGTGGCCCTCAGTATTGGTGACGGTGTCTGGGGCCGCCGGCCTCTGGGAGGGGGGGGGGGGGAGGGAGGGTCCGTGTCCCTCCACGGGCCACTGAAGACTGGTAGGATGGATAACAGTGTTGGGGAAACTTACTTTTACAAGTAATTAGTTACTCTTCTTCGTTACTTACCTTAAAAAGTAACTAATTACTAGTTACTTTTTATGAAAAGTATCTCATTAGAGTGCTTGTGTGTTAAACATGCCATAGTAATATGGGCCTGTGCTGAGACTACTGTTCTGTATTTAAAACGGTAAAGCAGCTTCATTCATATCAAGCATACTTAGATTGCGTTTTTTTCAATTAGTGGCTTATTGTCTGCACGAGATGCAGCAAGATTTTTACGTTTTTCTACTTTTTTTATTTGCATTAACAACAAATAGAACATGAAATAAAAATAAAAGAAACAACATACTAATTCTAAAAAATAACTAATAACGGATTACAAGAATTGAAAGAAAAACTACGTGAAGTTACCACAACAGAGTACCCTAACTTCCCCAAACACTGACAGATAAGCATACAGACACACACACACACACACACACACACACACACACACTGACCAACACAGACAGGTGCCTGTGCCTGTTCACTCAGATCAGTGTGTGCGTCTAGACCCCCCCCCCCCCCCCCCCGGTCTAAATCACCTGCTGACAGACAGGCCGGCGGCTGTCAGTGAGGATGTGCTGATGGGCAGCCAGTGACGCTCTCCTTCCCCCTGTCGCCACCAATCCCGTCCCATCAGTCCCTGCCCCCCACCCCTCCACTCGCTCCAGCCCTCCTTTGTGGCCCGTGATGCGCTGCGGTAGGTCAGGCAGGTAGAGACGGCGAGCGAAGGAGAGAGGGAGAGAGAAGGAGAGGAGAGAGGCACAGAGGGTGAAAGGGGAGACTTTTATTATCACCATTGTTTCAAGCTCACTGATTCCTCCCTCCATCACGGCCTGCTCAAATGTCCTGTCTTTTCAACATACCTGAGCTCTCCCTCTCTCTCTCCCCCCCTCACACACACACACACCACCGCCTCCTCTCTCTCTCTCTCTCTCTCTCTTGAATCTGCAAATCCCTGTCCTCCTCCTCCTCCCTCTCCTCCTTACCCCCACATAACTCCTCCGCTCCCCCGCTCACTCCTCTCCTGTTTCTGCCTCCTCCTCTGCCTTCCCTCTCAATGGGCTCACACTGAGTTCGGAGGGAGGGAGGGAGAGGGAGAGAGATAGAAGGAGAGAGAGAGAGAGAGAGAGAGAGAGAGAGAGAGAGAGAGAGAGAGAGAGAGAGAACGGCAGGCCTCTGGCTGTAAGGGAGAGTGCACCTGGATGGGCAGGCTTCCTGGACACGCTGTGAGGGGCTATTGTCCCGCATGTCAGCAGCCCCTCTCTTTTAATGGGGCCCGTATATCATCGTTCTGATTATGGCAGATGACTGGGACTGGGGTGGGGGGGGTGGGGGGGAGCTCTGGAAGGGACGTATGTCTGTGTGTGTGTGTGTGTGTGTGAGAGAAAGGGAGAGAGAGAGTGTACTGGGGAGGGAGGTAAGATGAAGGCGAGGTTTGGGGACAGAGGCTTAAAAACGCTGGGACCCCCAAATCCCCCATCGACTGAAATCCTAGCACTTAACCCCAGCTATGGCATTGTGTGCTGCCGTGGGGATTTTTTCCTCTCTTTTTTTTCGAGGCCGTCATTCTTTTTAATGGACTCTCTCGCTCCATGCACTCCTCCCTCTCTCCATTCACTCGGTGGATTCTTTAGTTGAGTATGTTTTTTTTTTTCCTTGTGGTTTATAACTTGTGTTTTTTTTGGTTTTTTTTCAGAGGCAGGAGGAAGGGAGGTCAGGCCCAGTCACCTGTCCTCTCCGGCCCCGACGCCTTCTCAGGGCAGAGGCTGTCCGCAGATTTCACAAAGGACAGAAACATGGAGAACGACTTAATGAACCATCCTTTTCAACATACAGTTATATTTTTGCATTCAAAGAAATGTCACTGACAGTGACGGTTTGCAGTAACACTTCTACACAATAACCTTATTCCAGAGTATTAACCTGTATGTCGACCTATTGAACAATCTTGTAAGTACAGAACAATATTCTGCAAGTACTTAACGAAATTCTCCCTGAGACATAGTGTGCTTACAAGGTTGTAACAACACACACACGTACAATTTTCATGAAGTAATAACACAGCATTATTGTGTACTTACAATACACAATGACAGGTTAATACACATAATAATGGAATAAGGCCTCTATAATAAAGTGAAGCGGTTGCAACTAACCTCGGTCACTACTTGAATAAATCACAACTAAGTCATTAACAAACTATTGAGACTGTGAAAAAAAAAAGATTTCTCATACATAAAACATAATACTAAATCCATTTTGGTGAAAGATGTTGTTGCTCATTATTTTAGAAAACTGTTTAGAGGCATGAGAAAAAACAGAAACAAGATAACCAACATCATAAAGAGATACAAGAATAGGAAAAAAAAGTGTAAAAATTCTAAATATAAATATAAAAAAATATGATTAAAACAGCCTCTACACAAAATGATTAAGTATTGCATTACCGTTTACTAGATAAAATGAGTGTTTGGTGAAGAGATTTGTATAAATTGACTGCTAAGGTCTTCGCAGTGGACACACACACACACACACACACACACACACACACACACACACACACACACACACACACACACACACACAGTAGCCTGGAGCACACAAATATTTCTCTTACACACTTCAGTGTATGAAGCTAAAACACGTGTGCACACACACTGGACCTCATATACAACACATACACATGTTGGTAATCCCATGTCCCCTCTTGTTCCAGTGTATGTGTGTCTGAATATATGTGTGTTTCAGTACTTCACTTGTGGAAGATCTGATCTAACTCAAGTAGAGTAGATCAAAGGCCAAAGTGTTCATGTTGTGGGTGACTGAGGAGAGAGAGAGTCATTCATTTGAGGGGACAAATGCCAGTTAATTGAGTAGGTGTTGTAAGAGCTTGTCTGGATACTTTTCAAATGAGTAGAGGGCCATTTCCTCTATAATTAGCTACCTATGCTGGAGCTTGAGGGGTGTGTGTGTGTGTGTGTGTGTGTGTGTGTGTGCAAGCTTGAACTTATTTGGAAACACAGTGTGTGTGAAACAGAAGGGCAGGCTGCGTAAAGCTGTTCTTAATGAGGTGAAAATGTTGTATCTTGAATTGCTGTCTCATTAGAACAGAAACATTCTTCCCTGCAAAGGCAGATCAAGTTTTATAGCTTCATCTTCATTGTCTCTCATCAGCTTCAATCAAACTTCATCAAAGTTATTTATTTTTTAGAAACAACTATGATGTCTCATAATGTTTGCTGGCAACACATTTATTTACACAGCCTAAGAATGGGCAGTGCCATCCAACAAAGTTTGTTTACATTTACAGCAACACCACAACAAAATACAACTGAGTATGTGTGTGTGTGTGTGTGTGTGCATGTGTGTGCATCTGTGTGTGTTTTTGCGCTCGTGCACATGTGCTCATTTCCCAGGCTGATTAGGAGACAGCGGCCATACATCACACTGTGACCCGTGGTGCCGAATCTGGAACAAATGTTTACACAATTACCACACATGGACTAAAGCAAAAACCCTCTGAAAAGGCAAAATATTTTCATTTTTTCCTTGTATCCTAGAATCAAACTTGTTAGTACGTCAAATTTGTTGGAAGCACGACTTTGTTGTGTAGAGTCTTGTTCTCCTTTGAAGGTGCAATCAGGATGACTTTAAGGATGGTATGTTTTGCTAAAAAAGTTAATTACTTTTACATGGAGATGGAAATTAATTCAATTTCTGTGCATTTCTTTACATATTGTGGCTGACGTACATATAATTGATGAACATCTAAATCATGTATTTCTTTCTTTTCAAGAAATAACATGAGGTGGACGATTTACAGAGTGTGAGTGCATGTCAGAGTATTTCCTATTGGGATGGAGGTAGCCATGTAGAGGGCAGAAAAAAAAAACTATAATCCCTCTATACTCCTTGAAAAGAGCCGTTTTGAAAACAGTGCGTCAGTGTCCGCTCGCTGCTTGGTGCGTCAGATGAGAAGCAGTTAATGTGTCAGTAATTGGACAAGCAGTATATTTTGGGAAAAGCCCTTTATAAAAATATCCACCCACAGGCTCAGAGAGTGTGTGGTGCACGGGCTGCACTCTTTACAGCCTAAAAAGAGAGAGAGAACGGTGAAAAAAAAAAAAAAAGGAGGAGGAGGAGGGAGAAATAGCAGTTGTATTCTTCTGGTGTGTCTGGCTGGCAGCTCTCTGGGGATCGCTGGGATTAGGTGAGAGCTGTGGATGACATCACGGGCAGGGACGGCCGCTCCGCTCGTAAAGTGCCCCTCGGTTTGTGCATCTACAGGCCGGGTGCCAGAGCCGGGGTGTGGGCGAGGGGGGCGCGGGGGATCATTAGTGGGGTTTTATTGGAGCGCTGTGTAGGAACCGCTGGTACATGGGTGCAGACGCACAGGAAAACAGGACTCAGACAGGCTATGTGCTGCAGCTATTTGATTGCTCCCAGACCCTCTCTGCAGCGTGTGTGTGTGTGTGTGTGTGTGAGAGAGAGAGAGAGAAAGAGAGAGAGAAAGAATTGTGTGTTTGATATGAGATTGATACACATGTGCGTGTGTGTGTATGTGTGTGTGCAAGTGGGAATGTGTGTGTGCGGGTGTTTTGCATATGGGATGTGCATGTGCTTGAGGTTGACACACGTTTGTGTGTGTGTGTGACTGTGTGTGCATGTTCATGTGCACGTGTGTACATGCACTTGATTGAGCTTTTTTATGCATGCTCATGCATGTTCGTGCATGCGTCTTTCCCTGTGATAGAAACCAGAGATATCCTCTAGCCGTGGGGGCCTGGTTCTGTGAGTGGGTTGTCCAATGACGTTTGCTCCGACTTCTCATAAAATGCATCATGGCAAAAGCCAGAATTCCTTTCGTTTTCAGGACCACACTGCCCCCCTTCGCCCTCCTCCTCCTTCTCTTCCTCCTCCTTCCCCTCATTCTCCTTCTCCTTGAACGTATGGAAGACGACAGCGAGGATATCCAGTGGTGGCTGATACAAATCCCACTCACTCACCTCCAGATGGAATGGCTGCCTTTCACATTGAAAGCTCAGCAGTAGCCCGTCCTGACTCATTGTTTCACTCCATATAAAATGAAATCAACCACATCTTCTGGGGGTGGCTAAATGCTGGCTACCTTTTCCAGTTACACTGGAACAAATCCCGTTCCCCACCGAGTGATCTGCGACTGGGTCTTCTGTGTCGATTCGGTGCTCTGAAACGGCTCTTAATGACCCGTGTGGTGTCCCGTACATGAAGCAGGGCTGGCAGACAGCGGTTTGACACACTCTTTAAGCTATGCTCTGTCTGTGGGTCTCGTCAGTGACAGCCCGGAGGAAAGGCTACAGGCGCTGTATCCTCTCCATCATGCCACGGCTCGGAAATGAGCCATTCATTCTGACCGCTGCTGTCGAGCCGTCTGACCTCTCAGGGCTGGAAGGACCACTGTGGTCTCATAAAAAATGCCAGTCATAAAACAGCCGAGGGGGTAAGTCACTCTTGAGCTATTAGCTGGTGATACTGGATGAGATTTCACTAGGTGTCAGGGTGTAAGGACGAGGCTAAGAGGCAGGGTTGTGTCTAAGAAATGATGAATGTGCTGAGCACGGTGAAAACTTTTATCATTTCAATGTCAAGCAGAGGTGAGCTGGAGATAAAAATTATCGCTAAAGTGCCTGTCCAACCCCTTTATTTACACTATTAGTGGCACAGCCCATTTAACTTTCACATATTGACTATGGCTGACCAAAAAGAATAGAGTTGGCCTTGAAATGCTCCCTAATGGCAGCATTAGCTGACTTGCTCAAAGTTTGCAGTCAAACGAATCGCCACCCGCCCACAGTTTCAAAGCACTAAATGCACTTGTTATCAATTGGGGGAAAGGCATTATTACCTATTAGCCCTTTTAATGGTGCAAACAGGGGCACACTAAGTAAATACTGAGGTTTACGACTTCCCGTACTCGAGAACAGCATATGTTTGATTGTGGTTGCTAATGTTAAGCTAATTAAGGGGGTCTGAGCTGACATACTATGCACAACGTTCATGTTCACTCATTCGTGACTTAACACTGGCTAAATGTGCTAAGTGTAAGCGAAGTGGGAGCATCCATGCTTAATAATGGCCTAAAAAAAATCACATCTTAAAACATTTCATATCTATCTCCTCCGGCTAAACACAATTAATCAGCCATTAGAGAGGTAGTAGGGTGGGGATTTGTTAGAAGATTTAATCTACATTGAAGATAAATGTGTTCTGCCCGTAATGTTAAATAGAGGCTTATCTTAAGAGACAGGTTAGGGTGACAATTATAGCCTGTAATTTCCCTGCAGAGATAAATAAATAACATTACATTTATATAGCCATTAGTTGCCACCTGTTTTTTGAGCGTAAGCTTTTCTGCTCTACTTTGTTGGATACAATGATTGTCTAATATGATATGTTTAAACACATTTGAAGTAATTTCACTCAGTAAATGTGTTTACAACATTTGAAGAAAGCATACAATATACTTTGTCTCCAAAGGCCGAAGCAAATTTTAATTTAATTTTCATTATGATCATAATAAGGCAAACTACTACCAGTATGAACACAAATCTTACAGAAGGCACTGTTTTATACCGTTTGTTTTATTAAAAGGCCCTATCTCTATATAATTTAGATCAGTTTAATACTATGATGTACACCAGGGGTTCCCAACCCCTGGGCCGCGGACTGGTGCCGGGCCGCGGAGGTGCTACTCCCGGGCTGCGGAATGGCTGCGGAATTATAATTTTCTTTATCATAAAAAAAAAAAAAATTCAAAAAGTGTTTAATTTTCACACCTACACCAGTCATGTTATTTCATCCAAAACATCAAAAAAAATCTAAATTTGTTTCTTTGACTAGCGGCAGCCCTGTGATCGGTGGAGTTTTGAATGTCGGCTTGACGGTTCATTAGTTCGGTTCTGAACTGCACAGCACAGCTCAGTGTGCAGGCAGAGATGAGCGGGCCTCAGCAAACCTCCATGGACCGT
Source organism: Centroberyx gerrardi (assembly GCF_048128805.1). Lineage (NCBI taxonomy): Eukaryota > Metazoa > Chordata > Actinopteri > Beryciformes > Berycidae > Centroberyx > Centroberyx gerrardi. Next base: position 8,012,052 of record NC_136010.1, read on the forward strand.
TTCTTTGCGGGCCGTTCAGGTAAAAGAGATGGTGATGCACAACCGGAAAATGTTACCAAAAAGAAAAGCAAACAAACGTCGCTGCAACAAGGGCTTCATATCTCGTTGCTCACCGAATTGCCAAAGCTAAAAAGCCCTTTACAATCGGAGAGGAGTTCATTCTGCTTAGAAGCAGACTCGATGTGAGGAATACCCTGCGCGTCTCATTGTCAACCATCACGCACGATGTATGATGTATGATGTATGATGTATGATGTATGATGTATGATGTTCTTGTGGCCGGCAAGCAAGCCCAGGAGTCTCACTGACACGAATATCAGTAAGTTGATGCTCATTAATATTTGTAAAGCTAGCTTGATCTCTACATTTACTTTTAGAAATGATAGGCTGAAATCACTGTGTGAGTTGCGTATTGAAGTAATGTCTTTAGTGACGAAGAAATGTTTAATTCTGAAGCGGTCTGACCGTTGAAATAGGCTGTTTTTTTTGTTTACATAAAATTAGCCTTTGTTGCCACCCGCTGGTGAGTAAATATATGCAACTAAAACCATTGTAAATTAACCATTGTAAAACAATAATAATAACCTAATAATAGCCTACTTTTTAAAATGCATTTTTTTTTTTTTGCTATGATGCATATTAAAATTGACCACCGGTCCGCGATTGTTTTTTTATGTATGCGCCAGTCCATGGCACAATAAAGGTTGGGAACCCCTGATGTACACTATGTGTGTATGTCTTAAAAGATTTATCTCAGACTAAAACGGTGGGTAAATTGAGTTTAGGTGGGTTTACCCCCCTCTACATCTCTGGTAAGGATATTCAGAAAATATATTTTTGGTCATAAAAGGCCTGCTGAGAATAATTTTTGCATATACAGACAATCTAAAACAAACTTTGAAAAAACGTGCGGTCTTACTTCTGTCTCCCACCAGAACCAAACTGGGGGAATTTCTTTTTTAACAAGGCAATGTTGTTAGGTCAGGTCGAAAAATTGTCCTTATCTTAAATGGCTGTGGTTGGCCAATTCCTCTCCTGGGCTGTGACGGTGTCCTGGTGTGTGGATTTTGCCACTGAGTCACCAGGGGGAGTGCAGCAAGAAGACTGGGACTGGGAGAGCTACAGACACAGTGTGCTGCTGAAACAGGCAAGAGATTACATTGGTGATATGAGAGCTGTGGACAATGGCATTGATGTTATATAAGAATGGCGATCGTAATACTAAAAGAAATATGTCAAACCAAATGAAATTCACAATAAAACTTCCAGTGAAAAGTGTCAAGACTATAAGCTATCAGGGCATGGCTGTCTGGTTCACTGCAGCCTAGATATAGCTCTATTTTATTTTTGACTCTTGCTCCCCCGTATGTCTCCTTCCCAATAGCTGCTGCTCTGACACCCCACAGGAAAATCAGGATTTCACAAGGGACTCTGTGTGTGTGTGTGTGTGTGTGTGTGTGTGTGTGTGTGTGTGTGTGTGTGTGCGTGCATCCATACAGTGTACAGTATTAGCGTAGGGTTCACCATGGTGCCCTGAAGGAGTGATAGAGAAACTGAAACAGTGCTGGTATTTATTCATAGACTAGCTCCCTCCAACAAGGAAAGAAAACGAGAAAAAAAAAAACTCAACACCATTTCCAAAGCACTGCACTCAGCAGAAAAACTGCCTGGGTAATAAATCAGGTGACCCCCACCACACACACACACACACACACACACACACACACACACACACACACACATCCCGTTTCCAATTCATTCTTGACCCCCCACCATCCTCTTAATCCCGTAAATGTTTTTACAACTTGGCCTGTCACTGAGAGCCATGGACACTCAGGTGTTTACATTAGGCTAGTCGCGCTAGCTAGCGGCACTGAACAACGCTTGGTCGTCTATCAAAATGAGAGTAGCCTCATAAACATACTAATTAGCCCGTGCTTTATTGTTATTTAGCTCACAGATCGTTAGGTTAGTGTAAACTGACATATTAACCTCTGATTAGGCTCACTGTGCTAATACTACATCATCGCTGCGCCGCATTTATCATAACAAGTCAGTCACCCGTGGCAGGAATGAGCTGCTCATTAATCACATTAGTATCTCAAATCTGAATTAACAATTGGCCTTTCTATTTGTTGCAACAGGGCTTATATACCTAAAATATTCGCTCTCCTTCCTACTCTCTATCGGGTGCATTACTGTCGGCACTGCAGTATTAGATGTTTTTTGTTTTTTTTAATCTCGCATATAAGCTATGAAACATTGCTTTGTGTGTTTATATGTGTGTGTGTTATTACATGAATCCCATTATGATTGCCTTTCACACATCTGTAACCTGCTAACCCCCTTATATTTCAATACGGCAAGGACTAGTAACAGTTTGCTGATAATATTTAGCCTACAGTGCGGGTCTGGGCCGGGCATTGCAGAGGCACTTCATAGTGCTGGAACACAAACACAGTGTGTCGACGGGCTATGGAAAACTGTCCATGTCCTTTACACAACATTAGCCTCCATGTTTTATTATTTTGGAGAAAAGAAAATTTAGTTTCAGAAAGACTGTGTGCCTAAATCGCAAAGTGTGGCTACAACAGAGAAAAGTGTCCCATCCCCAACTCTGGCAGGGAAGGACAGGAGGGGAGAAGGAAAGGGTGGCATGGTGGGAGTTTCAGGTAGACCCTAGGCTGTAATAAATAAATGGTGTTGCAAGTCTGGACTTAAAACTTAAACAAAAAGAGACAGTGTCCAACTCCCTGATGGACAGCAAGCTGGTCACAAAGCAAGGCCTGTAAGACTCTGCATCCAGCTGATTTCTTTTAAACAGGAGGCATGACAAGCAGTCTTGTGAGCGGACGGTTCTCGTAGGTTTATAGGGAACAACTAAATCTGTGATGTATTATGGGCAAGGTCATTTAATACTTTCAAAGCTAGAAGTAGGACTGTTTACTCAATATGTTCCAAACAGGGACTCAATGAAGAAAAAACTCAAATCTGGGAAAAGCAATCATGTTTTCTAGATTTCTAAGTCGAATGTGTAATTTGAATGTGTTTAGAGCAGCCAGAAAATAATGCATTTGAATAATCTAATCTTGAAAAAAAAAAAAGGAACTATGGATGAAAAGGAAAAGGAAAAGAAATATGTGCCCAAGCTTGGAAATATGTCTGAGGGGAAAATATAGTTTGGGATGTTGCCCTGATGTGAGAGGCCTGGATCCAAGATGGCACAAAAGATTTCAAGAGATTGATTTGAATTGTGCAACCATTGAGAATGAGTGAGAGATATGATACAATCTTTGCTGTTTAGAGGCTAAAAAGACCATGTCGGTTTTGTCTGCACTGAGGAGCAAAACATTTGTTTGATTTCTAAAATACAGGATTTCAGTTTTTTTTTGCTGAATTGTTTCACCTGGTTTTATCGCTATTTTAAGATAAAAGTGAAAAAGAACACCATAGTTACGGATATTAAGCAGAAGGATGTGTAGTGAGAAAAGAAGAGGACCTAAAGCTGAGCCTTGGGGAACGCCAAATGAGCCTTTGACTGGGTAATACCATCTAGCTTGAAATGAGATCTATTGCTGAACTAGTCAAGAGCGGTAGTGTGCCTGCAACTAAGATGTTCAAGGTGGTGCTGGAGAGTTTAAGATCATTTATGCTCAAAGCTGCACTCAAAGGCAAGAAGTAATGCAGAAGTCTGGTCAGTGGCTAATAGTAGCTCATTTATTGATATGAAGAGAGCAGTCTTTGGGCTCAAACAGTGCAGTGACTGTTTGACTGTAAACATAACCAGGTATCCTTTCCAGTGTCCTAAGATGGGAGAATGGAAACTGTCTGTGGTCTCTGCGACAGTTGGGCATTAGGAAGCCACACCTAACACATCTGCTCAAATCTTTCAAGCATGTTACAAAATTATGACATATTTACTCATGAATGTCAACATTAGCTGCAAAAACATGAGCAGTATTCTAATTTCCACTACATACACGATTTGCTAGCACAAATACAATCAAGGGATTAAAATTCAGCATGTTTTGTACTCTCACAAAGCTTTACTCATGAATAAATCACACACTGTCTGCTATTTTTAATCATTCTGTAGCACTGAACACGCTCCACACTGTACTGATACGTCATGAATTATCCAGAGAACACATCTTACTACTCTCCTATGTCAGCAGATGAGTCAGTCAACTGCTCATATTCAGATGTTTTTTTGCTTTAGTGAAGAACAGACTGTACAAACTTGGAACTTTCCCTGTGGGATTATGGTCTTCGGTAGTCAGCATGAGTCAGAACCACTATACAGTGTATCTTGTTCGCAGAACCGTTGCAAATTGTCTTTCACTTCAGAGACAGACATGTGCGCCTGCTTAATTAAACCCAAATATTCGACCTTGCCGTCTGTCTCATCCTTGGCTGCAGTCTAGCAGGGTTTTAGTCAGGGTTTACGTCTGCCTGAGGCCTTCCAGGGTCTGATGGAGCGCCATAAATTTGAGACAATTTTCTCTGCCTCTACGCACATACTGTACAATGCTGGATATCCAAAAGAAGGATGAAAATAGCATTTCAATCACGTTTCCCCTACGTGATTTATACGAGCCATTATCAAGTTCACATCTTCCTTCCTCCAAACAATGAAATCCAAAAATCTATAGACAGATTACCCTAAATCCAGAGGACGGTTTGGTGATTACAGTAACGACTTGAAATAGCACATAATAACGGCGGCAGTGGAACAACATTTAGGAGGAAAAAAGCTTCAGGGTAGAAATCTTTCCTGGGAATATTATTTCTGACATCACACCATAATACTTTTTATGGACATCTTCATTATCCGTCATTGGGTTTCACTTAGAGAGAGCAGCGGGAAACATTCCAGGTGGGTGAAATGCCTTAAGTTTCAGCTTCGACAGCGGATTACGATGTTATCAAATGTAGGGCTGTGTGCGCGTGCAGGTGTGCATGCACACACAGTATACCTGTGTGTGAATGCATGCATAGGTATACTGTAGGTAAGTGTAAGCGTGTGCATGTATGTGTGTGTGTGTGTTTGTGTGTGTGTGTGTGTGTGTGTGTGAACAGGGAGGCTCTGGAGCTGAGGAGATCTTTGCGTGAGTGTCTGTAATTGGCGGCAGAGGGGGAGGCTGTGAGCTGACATCTGCAGCTGATTTTTGGTGATAATAAATCAGGTTTCTTTCTCCGCTGGTGTGCTTCCACACAGCTCTCACACTCTCTCTCTCTCTCTCTCTCTGTGTCTTTCTCTCTCTCTCTCTCTCTCTCTTCCTCTCTCCCTCTCCTTCTCATTTCCTCGAGCTTGTGGAAACCCAAGGACTATAGCTATACAGAGGTCCTGCAAAACTTTGGACCCTGTCTCGCTTTTTGGGTGGCCACACAAGTTGAGTTGTGAAAGCTCCTTCCTGGCCAAAGCTGTAGTGGGAGAAAAGGAAAAGGAGTGTAAAAAGGAGAGACCTGCTCTGTGATTATCAGCGAGTGGAGGTGGATGGAGACAACGAGGTGTGAACAGGCCAAGGCTGAGGGGAGCACAGTCTGGCAAAAGTCTAAGCAGCCTGTGTGGAGCCCAACTTTTGCTGACTGCACCTATCTCTACCGGCTACATGGCTGAGTTAACAGTTAAGCTTTGCCTCTGAGCCATTTTCTCTCCACATCAGTTTCCCGTCTAGCCTCGGCACTAGGTTTAGGTATGAGTGACTGCTATCCCGACTTACCTTCTTCTTGTTGCATTAAACTGACATGGGGATATGGGACAGTCCTTTTTGGAGCGCTGTTGGAAGTGACTGATGATGCACAGCTTTCACCAGTGTGTACAAAGCAAGCTGTACCAATCACTGTGAGTGGAATAAGGAGTTTTGGACCTTTTTTTTTAACTACTTCCTCATGTACTTCCTGCATTTTTACAACCTCCTGGCACCACTTTCTACTGTTTAAGTGCCCAGTGTGATTTTGGCAGGGCATGTAGTGTTGGGGAAAAGAAACTCAAACGCTGCCCCCCAGTTTAGCGCCCCCTTTGACTGTCGCCTTCACAGCTGAAATGAAACCTAGGCCTTTCTGTTTATTTGTATGTGTGTGTGTGTGTGTGTGTGTGATCCACACAGAACAGTGATACAACTACTATTACCACAGAATAGAACATTCAGAATGTCTAGTGCAGTGGTTCTCAACGTGGGGTCCAGGGACCACCAGGGGTCCTTGGGGGGGGGGGGGGGGGGGTCCCCAGCAAATTGATGAATTGTTAAACTTTACCATTATTTCATTTACAAGAAGTTAACACAATTAGAGAATGTAGAATATAGTCATGGAATTCTGGACAGAATTATATCCAACAATAAAAATATTCTCAGATTTGGGTCCAACAGACAAAATCTCATCAAACTGTGGCCCTAATGTGGACTAAATTAGGGTCCTTGATATGAAAAAGGTTGAGAATCCCTGGTCTAGTGTGTGGCTTCATCCAGCCTTTTCCTCTCTTTCTCTTTGTCAGTGATAGCCTGAGGACACTGATGCATGTGTGGACTGGGGAGGGGGGAAGGGGGGTGATTATACACAACTAGCCACACACACACACACACACACACACACACCATGTACAATTCAATATGGAGCAAAGCACACCCGACGCCAAGATCAACACATGCGCGTGTATGTGTGCAGGCAAAGGGATGAGGGAATCGGCTACGAATACGGATGACTTTGGTGTGCATATGTGTTTGTATGTGTGTGTGTGTGTGTGTGTACCACACTGCAGAACGTAGGGGATGGACAGGCAGGGCTTGGGGTTAATTTCCCAGACAGGAGGGAGAAAGCAGACATGACAGGGGGTGGAGAAAAGGCCTTGCTCACACAACACAACACAGCATTCCTCCAACACACGGAGACAGCTACAGAGCCAGGTTTTCTTGGATCATTCCCCTTCAAGCCCTTTTACACATGCAACTTCCTTCCTCAGGGTTGCCAAGGCTAGACAGGTGAAAGGATCAGGCTTCAGACCTGGCTGACCTCTATCCAGCAAGGCGAAAATCAGCCTGATGGAAGTCTGACTTCCTCCCTAAATTGTCTGAATGTAAAACAGAATGAGAAAGGACTGATTAAAGGAAAAAGCATTTCAATTGTGTCTTATTTCTGTAATTTGACTTATTTCTGGTTGAAACAGGATGTTGGGGCGGGGGAGGGACGACTGTAATAAACAAAGGCAGTGAAGCCCGTTGCATACTCTGTGTAGCTCATGAAGAAATCCAATGTGAGATGTCACAAACTTCCGATTTTTCAAAAAGAATAAATTATAGTCGCCGGATGACAACCATGGTGGAAAAAGAAACAAGGTTTTTGGGGGTAAATACTCAAAAATGCACCATTGTACCATGATGTCACACATGCCACTTTTAAAGTTGTGAAGATTAAATTTTTATATGATGGGAGGGGCGGAGGCGGGGAACTGTTCAAAAATCTATTAAGTTATCATTGGTTGGAAATTTTATGTATACCTAATGGTATGCCATAAAGTAACCACTTGGTGTACGTTGTATATGGAGAATTAGCTAACAAGGTTAAAAAAAAAAAGGCATGTTTTTATTTAATTGTGACTTTAAGAAGATCTGGAAGAACATTAATTAACCAGGGAGGAGGTTCAGTCCACAGAGTGCGGATGCGTCCAACAAGATTTGTTGGAGTCTCCATTTTGATTTCCCTTCTCTCTCTACCAGAAGCAGATTCCCCCAATAATATGTCTATAATCAATTTCCTCTGAGAGTCTCCGCCTGTGCAGGCTGTCATTGTACTGGTGAATCACAATGAATCCCATCCTCCTTCTTCACTCCCAGAAAACACCATGCTTCCCTCAGGGAGGAGTAAACATTGGGCCTCAGCCTGTCAACGCTCTTGTGTGTTTAGACATCAGCTTCAACCACAACTTAACACTGATCGTCAGTATCATGTTGTGGCTATAGTCTGGGGTTACATCCGCACTCCAAAATGCATGTTGTCTATTACCACATTTGGATCTAATTCTAAGGAGTGTTTAGCGGTTGCGGTGAAAGGCCTATCTTCTCTTGATGTTATGAAACATAAGGGATGGTTAGCATCAGAGCATGCATGTGGTGCAGTGTTACAAAATTAGTCATGTGTGTTCTGACAGATAAAGAATAAAAGTTAAACTGACAACAACGTAAGTAGTTCGTTATTGTCACAAATCATACCCTGAAGTTGTGAATCGTAAATTGTTCTGTGACTCAGTGCTGTTGCTTCGCACTCATCAGGCCCTGAAAAGATTAAGGATTACTAAGAAATCCACTAGAAGAGTTCCAAAACGCTACATACCCGTTTTGGAATATAATCATTACCCGAAGTTCATCATACAATACCTCTGAAATACAAAGAATCCAATCTGTGAAAGTGAAGTGATTTTGTCAATCAAAGACTTAAGCTACCCATTACTGTCTAAAAAGTGGTATTTTATGACAGTGGATGAATATTATGGAGAACACAGCAATGATGCCATCTCAAAGTAATGGATGCTGAAACTGAAAACAATACAATTATATAAATGATTTCAAGATTGCACACAGAAACTTCTGTCAACTCTCATACAGCCCTACCCTTCCCTCTCCCTCCAAACTAGCAATACTCGACTAACAAACATGCATCAAAATCACTAGCTGGAGGCCAAACTCCATCCCCTACCTTAGCTTATGAATCTCACATAAGAAGAGAAATATATGGCCTGGTCCAGTGTATCATTAAAGTATATGGAGCATTACCCATACTGCACATAGGGGCTGCGCCACAGTTTTATTGCAGGTTTACAACTCACTGGTGGAATAACAGCAGCTTCTTTCCTTATGGAAGAGGGGAGAAGTGGGAGTGGTGTGTGTGTGTGTGTGTGTGTGTGTGTGTGTGTGTGTGTGTGTGTGTGTGTGTGTGTGTGTGTGTGTGTGTGTGTAGACGGTGGGTACGAAGTTCCAGGGCCTATTAGGACCAGGTGTAGGGGGCTGTCGCATAACAAAGCACCAGGTGGCTAAAAGTAGCAGCCCAGGACTAAATCGGTCCGTCATTAGTGCAGAACATGAGGCAGGATTACTGTTGATGATAATACTGTATGTATCAAGTATGCTATAGCTGCTAGTGCTCATTGGAAACTGCTGCAAACTTCTGAAGCAGTGGCAAAATCAAATGTCACAGGAGTGGCTGATATTGATTGACATTTATATTTATGATTTATGTCCTCGAGGAACACTACATTCATACATCCTGCTACAACTGGGTACAACATAAGTCTGCTTCTAACTCAAGCATCATACTTTCAAGTATGTTGGTGTTTGTCTCAGGCTTTACAAATAAAGTGTGCTGTTTCTTTCTCAATCATCTAAAAGAAATGAACAGAAATCATTTTAGTAGAAAACTAGCTCCTAGCTCATCATTTCAAAGCCAAGGATACTGTTCCCACATGTCACAAGATATTGTAAATATTACAGGGCATAAAAGGCACACAACTATGGACTGACAGTGGTTAAATGGTTCTGCCTTAAAGAACAAGTCCATCCTTTTTGATATCTATGGCTGATACGGTCATACTGACAGGGGAAAATCACATTGTTGTTCAGTACATTTTTTCACTTTTGAAGTATTTGGTATCCATCTAACTCCTGTTGAATACAGAAATAAGCATCCATGGTATTTAAAAACGCACCTTTAACACCATGACAATCACTATTTGCCAAACTCAGTAGTGTCACTTCAGTAGTGTCACCACCACTGTGAATAAAGTTATCATAGTATTTTCATCTCATGGGAATTTTCATCTCGTGAGTTTTTGAGGTTTCAAAGTATTTTTATTTTAACAGTTAGTGGTGGCAATGTAATAAACACAGTAATTGAAAATGCTGAACAGCGGTCTGAGATTTTAACTTGACATAGACACAGGACAAAGGCCCCCGTATCAAACAGTGGTATTGCCCTTCAAGAGTGAATTTCACTGTTCATACAGTAGGTAATCATATTAATCTCTCCAACTGTAATAGCTCTCAAATAACCTGCGTGACTAGGAAAGCAATATCTGTTAAAAGCCTTTTTATATCGACACAATGCGGGACTTGCAGCTTAAACGCGCGACGTGGCTGATAATCTATACAGAGCTAAATCAATACTGGTGGGCAGTGAGGGGGGATCAATTCCCTGGGGGAGGCTCGCCATTGAACATGACACCGAGGGACGAGCGTGCCTAATCCACGTTTGAACTGTAGGCGAGCGCGGACCTCTCTCTTACCACGACCGCTCCGAGAGACCCGTCTGGAAGCTCCGGTCAGTCGGTCGATGCGCCCACGTGGGCGACGGGGGCCGGACCAGCCTCCGTTCTACATCCACCCATCCAGCCCACCATCTACCGGCTCCCTGAGAAAAGCAGCCCCCCCCTCCCCGCCTCCACGGCTCCAGGTGTTTTGGTCATTAGGGCCTCTGGCCATTAGAAGCGCCGTGGTGCTTGCTTAACGGTTATAAGGCCAGCCGTCGTGCTCGGATCACACCTCCGCAGCTGTAAAGAGGGGCGGGGAGGGGTGGCAGCCGGGGAGGCATGCGCGAGGGGGGACCGGGCCAAAACGCCCGCTTTGTTCTCTGGGGGCTCCGGTTACCCCCAGCCCCCCCCGCGGCCCGCGTGACATTCAATACTGCAACTGTAAATTTTACATTAAGCGTGTGAAATCACAGATGCACATGTCACAGCAGTGTCATAAAGTGAATTTACTTAGCTCGACTTCAGCACGCACCTAAACTCTTTAAGTCTCTAGAGGGGGAGTGGGAGGAGGGGCAAAATTACAGCAATTAATTTTTAAAATGTCCACCGAAAAAGTGCAATATATGTTGACACGTTCAGGGTACACACCTGGCCCAGTTTACTTTATTAACAACAATAGCCCCATGTAATTATATTTTCTTAGGTATTGCACATTATAGAATAATTGATATTTCGGCTTGGCTTACAGCTCGTTAAAGGTTTAATGGTCTGTGAATGTGAATAATAAGTATGGGTGAAAACTAAGAGAGTGAGAATGACCTTTATAGTGCACACAAATAGCACAGTAGTGCAACGTGCATACGCACAAACACACATGGAGTACAGCAAAGGATACGAGGCCGGGACGTGAATAAATCATCCGAGAGCAACGGTGGAGTGTAAAGTTTATGTGCTATGGCGAAAACACAGGCCAGGAGTTGTTTCATTTCAGTCTAATAGCGCTTTAAACATCCAGAGACAACGGAGCTGCAAATCTGTCTGCTTACTGGCCGCAGAGCCACGTCCACCTGTTCGCTCTCAGATCATCCCTCCTCTAAAAATACAAGAGGAGGAATCCAGACAAGTCTCGGTCATAAACAGCAGCCGACGGGGACCCATGCATAATGCGCTTCCATACTTCCGTTAAGCAGCCATGACTTTGCAAGTGCCAGAATCATGCGTTGGTTATGTTTAGAATATCAAATAGCAAGGCACTAATGCGGTCGGACATTACAGAATTCACTCATTTATCACTCTATGACATTTGTACACGTTATTCAACTTTTAAGTTTCATTAAAATGTTATATAGTTAAAATCAACAACGGCAAAAATGCTGTTTGGAACGCTGCATGCAGACTTTTGAGAAGAAAAAAAAAACTCTCCTGAGGGTCAATCCCATACAACTTCCCCACTTCCCATGCATAAAATGCTGAATATGACTAATTCATGCATTCCCTCAACCTCTGCAGTTCATTTGGCGATGGCTCAATAAATTCTGCAGAGCGCGCTGTGCCGCCTAGCCTGTAAGAGTATTCCCCTGCTCGAAGGGTGGGGGGGGGGGGGGGGGGGAGCCAGCATTAAGACTGGTGGCTTGTAAAGTGAGCTGGGAAGTTTAATTGATCTGAAAGAATTTAATGTGGCGTAGTGAATCGCGGCAGACAGCATGGATTTATCTCGCGACCCTGCAGAAACGAACATAATATTGCTGGGGTTTTACAACAGAGGGGGGGATTTTTTTTAATTGTGACCACAAAAATGATTTACTCTGTGTTGAGTAAAATTGCAGTTCTATAACAGTCGCTGATATCCCATTTTAATTCCCACTCTTGCATGAAAAGTTGTTGAAAAGTGGCACAGAATGCAATTTACTACAGACCCAAAGAAGGTTTTTTTTTAGACCAAGATTAAATTTTAGAGTGTTAATTAAACCCATCCCACTTGTAGCAGAATATTTTTTTGGCCCCCCACCCATTTCACACATCACAAAGCAATACTCATGCCTGAGCTGAATCGTTTTAAACTAAGCTCTCGCTCTCTAAAGTGTTAAGCCCATCCTGTATGGAGTTCTATGAAAACACAGAGAACTCTGCAATGTGTTACAGATTTTGAATGTTAAACCAAGATTACCACACAGCCACAGGGAAAGGGATTCAGCACAATCCCCACAGGATGTGTAGCAGCCAAGTCAAACAACAGCACAGATATTTACCAATATGTTCTGGATGCGAGCCACACAGACAGATATGTAGACACACACGCAGCAATTCACAGATACATGTTAAAGACAGCATTTCAACACATGCCGTTTAACCCATGCCATTTGGTGGATGCTTTAATCCAAAGTGTCTTGCAGTACCATGAATGCGTACATTTTTAGCAGCGCCATGCTCTACCCACTGACCTGTACAGAACCACAAAATGCAGCATGCAGGCCTCATGTGGACGCTTGGCCATAATTTTAAAGTGAGCTTTACAGTGAATTTAAAGTGAGCAGGTTGTAATTTGTTTCCCTGGTTCAGCCCGCTCTGCATTTCACCACAGTTCTGCAACCAGTGAACAACGAACAAGGTTGGACTCAAACCTATGCTTGCACAAGGTATTAGCAGTCTCAATTAACTACATCTTAACTACTCGGCCACCTTGTCCACAAGCATCTCCGTGTTTCTTTTCATGGAGATGACTTGGTGATGATTAATCAAATTCTCCATTACTAAAAAAAGCAAGGCCTTGCCAGCCTTCTCTGCTGGCCTATTAAGTGACGTGTCCTTGGATCTCAATGAAACTCTACATCTAAAATGCACAACCCACTGCTGGTTTCCTCTCACTGAATAGGAAGAAAGCATCACCCAAGTTAAAGGACTACTCTTTTTTGGGACTTTTTGGGAGTTTGGCCCATTGGTCACTTTACCTAATATGTGATGAGAAGATTGGCACCAAAATCATATCTGAGACTGGTAAAGAGTTCTGTCCGGTGTGAATGCTAACGCTGTTCATTCGTAATGGACTTCACTAATGATGAAGATTGAGATTTTGTTTTCAGGCAATAGAATAAAAACCAACACCAACTTTGAATTACTAAATGATTTAATGTAATTTTGGATAATGCTAATTGCCTATGATTACTTAACATATCATCTGGACACAGATGATTTTGGTACCAATCCTCTTGTCAGATATTGAGTAAGATGACCAACGGGCCAAACTCCCAAAGAGTCCCAAAAAAGAGTAGTCCTTTAACTTGGGTGGTGCTTTCTTCCTATTCAGTGAGAGGAAACCAGCAGTGGGTTGTGCATTTTAGATGTAGAGTTTCATTGAGATCCAAGGACACGTCACTTAATAGGCCAGCAGAGAAGGCTGGCAAGGCCTTGCCAAACTCTCTGTACATGGATTTAACCCAGGTTAAATTCATTTGAATACGAAGTCTAAATACAGAGATTTTAGTATGTTACTGAGCATAATATGTAGTTGTAGTAGTGTTCTTGTAGAATAGCTTATGAAATAACTGAGAAAGCTTAGCCATCCTATCTGGGAACTGTTAAAAAAAGAAAGCCAACACCGCAGTTGAGCAAGACGTATTTACATTATGGTAAGACTCACCGGATGAGGAAGATTGACTCAGGGAAAATGTACGATGTATCATAAAAAATGGGATTCCTCTCCAAGGCAAAAATGTTCCACTGTGACTTCCTGTTGGAGTGATTTTCAGACAGACACAAGCTCATGGGAGGAAACCAAACACTCGTTAAACCTACCAGGCCCGGCTCAGACCACACCTAGACCTGGCCATCCATCAGACTGGCTGGGCAGAATTTACAGTGTGGCCCGATCGGTCATCATTTATTACTTTTACTGGTCCTAAGTGGAGGCAATCACCGGCTGGTGTTTGTGTAAGAGGAGACCTCCACCTGCGAGGGTCTCCCATTAACACAACCCTAACTTGGGGGGAGATACGTCATCTGTCGGCGTTTGTTTGGACTGGGCCCAGAGTTCGCCCTGACAGAATTCAGCGAGAGTTTTTTCCTGCTCTGCATCTTTTTATCAAGAAAGATGAGTGACTAATCTGGCTGTGTGATACTGCCTGTAAAACTATTCATCTGAAACACTGCAGTTCTCACGCAGGAATTGCTTTTCCGCCCAGTCATCCTGAACGCCATCAAAGACAAAGATGTGCAACTGAATTACCATATCTTAGCATTCAAAAGACAGCAAACAGAGATCAATAGGCGGGAAATGGAGAGCAGAAATCAATCGTGTGTGTAAGACACTGGCTTTCAACCAGGCCTTGCTGCGGTCTTATCTTCTTGATCAGGGAAAGATCCGAGGGAGAGGTCGAACTGAACAACACAGACTGGGTGATGGTATAACTATTGGAGGAAGTAACACAGCTGCCCTGCAGCCACTGTCACCTGGGGGGGTTTGGGTACCTTGTGGCTTTGAAGTGCCGCTGTTATTGGCTTCTGTTTAAGCTCTTGACATGTCCCTCTGACACTCCAATGAACCTGATCAGTCACTCAGCAAATAAATGTACAACCAAAGAGAGAGAGAAAGAGGGAGAGAGAAAGAAAGGGAAGCAGTCGGAAAAGAACAATATATGTGAGAGACAAACCTCTCTGAATGCTGAACCTCCAACAAACCAAAACCTTTTGTTGCACGGAGCTCATGTTTGGGTCAGGGTGCTAACCTCCCTAATAGGGAAAAGAAAGAGAGAGAAAACAGAGAGAAAGCGAGACCGAGCGCCAGGGCATCTGATGAAAAGATGTTTGGCCCGAGACCACATCCCTCCTTTGGATGCTCATCAATTAGCTAGGGCAAATTTGATCAAATGCCACAGGTGAAGCGCTCCAACGTGTGCACCCCCTGACCCTCTCCTCTTCACAACATGGGGCTAATTCTGCATAATGGGCCTAGAGGGGATGTGTGAGGAGAGGTGGGGGTGAACAATGGGGCGAGAGAGTGGGAGAGAGAGACAGAGTAATAGAGAAAGAGAGCAATAGAGAGAGAGAGAGAGAGGGTCCACCTGAGGCTCACCTTCACTTCCCAGTCAAATCACTACCACATGCTGACGGGAGGCGCATGGGAAGTCCCTCCAAAATACACATTCTTTCTCATTCACCTCATTTCCCAGTTTTTGGTTGGGGATGTCTAAAAACCATTTATATATTATCAAGATACTCACTATAGGCTATCTTTGGTTGCCATGGTGGCTGGTAATATGCTTAGGGATATTGTCAATTAATTAAAATAGCTAACATAAAATAGCTAATATTAACAGAAACCTGTGGTGAGTGACAGGGGATTCAAATTTGGGGCTGATAATGTTGCATTAGTATCGTCAGTGCTTGTATGGGAACTACACTTCTCTGACTATGTGGTGTCCAGGGCAAGTTAAAACCACTAAAAGGCCTGGATGTATCTCCTCCTGGCCCAGGCTTAAAAAACACTCGCCAAAAGCAACCTTAACTGTCCCAGTGAAGGTGTGGGAACGCACGCCGCAACCTGGTATTAGCTGACAAATAAATGTCATGCCCTGCCTCAGCTCTCATCTAATTACAGGTATGGTTTACCAGCTACGGCTTATTAGCGTTTCCTTAGCAAACTATAAAAACTAATGACACCATTTTGTAATTGCCTTGGTTTTTTTTTTTTGGTACCTCCCTTTCTTTCCATGTTCTTGGACAGCGCTGATTATTTTTAGCCCTGTCTGGTGAGAGTTAAACCCTCGCAGCTAAAGCTAAGGTCGGTTTTCTCCTTGGGTCAGCACTGAACATCCTGCACACAGCCAGGCTCTCGGTCTTATAATACCACTGCTGCCCTGAGTGAAACCTAGATGTAGCCTGTTTGTAATACAATAAGGCATGTCTTGGTACCGCGGCGTCTCTTATATTTTACACAAATAATAAATTGTATATCCTGATAGTGAATAAACTGATGATAAATTGTGCTTTAATGAATAAATCCTGAAGTGAAATTCACCTCAGTAATCGAAGTAGCACAAAAAAGGGATTGGTTGGCCCACTGTGGAAAGACACATATCTCCCCACCCCTCTCTCTTATGTCGCCCAGCCCGCCCCCCTCCTGCCTCTCTCACACTGCAGCAGCCTGTAGTCGGTACTTCTAATAGACTTGCTCCCCCTAGTGTCAGGGGCTTTAACTTCAGGCTTGGACTGCTCCAAGTGTTGCTGCACTCACTGCATTTTTGACTGATTATTTAAAAAAACGTGCATGCTTGTAAAAAATCATGATTTTAGTATAAGAATACACAGATTTCCTACTTTTCTCCTTCACATAAGACTTTGACTTGGTCATTTGGCAGGCTCTCCCACTTCCTAAATTTGAGAGCCGCTTTATTGAAGCACTGAGATTATGTTAGTAGTAGCTGCCAAGGCTTTACAGCTCCAAAATTATTTAAATGCTGTGATTCTTTGGCCAAACATAAAGCCAAGGACACCATCTCAGTGATCAGAGACCAGAGGCTTGTGCTCTATTTCACTGCCGCGGGTCATACTTAAGCTGTGTGTGAGTATCAGGGTGTCCAGACACTAAAACAGGCTTGAGTGACTTTAGTGCTGTCCTCGGGGCAGCCAGGGAGCTCTGACCTTCCTGAACACACTTCACAGACAGTGCTGATGAATACTTAGCTGAAATGTTTGTTAACCTGCGGTTCTGCTTGGGTAGGAATGAACACAACACCATGCTGGAAAACAAGACTAAGGTCACAATAAGTTGGATGGATTTAAACATGAAACATAATTGGCTCCGTGGGATTTTCTCTCAAGTGGCTGTGACCAGGAAATTTGCGTTTTTTTAGCATCGTTGCGGAGTAGAACGCTTGTCCTTGTGTTTACTTCCGCCTCGGAAAGCAAGAAACACATGAATTTCTCATGCGGGCGTTCGCAGAAGAGCTACAGCTGTGTGAGCATTGAACAGCAGGTTTCAAAAATACATTAAGATTTGTCAAACATCATCACTAAAAAAATCCAAGCAAGCAAAACTGTCACAGTCCCTTTGTCTAGAAAACCATGTGCTGCTGGACTCCCATCCATTATCAAACATCCACCGCCGTCCATTAAAACACCTTGTTTGCTTGTTTGTTTACTTGTCTCCCTAGGAGCCCGCGGGTTGTCACCACCTCATATACATTCCACCCATTCTGCTGGTGTTTCAATATTCACAATGATGTAAAACATGCACATCTAATATATTATTTAGCCATATTCCCCAGTAATAAAACACATTGTTGATCCTCTCTGGTGTGATCCCGACATTGTATTTCCATTATTTTCTCTTTAAACATTAACCATGGCTTTGTTGGGGATGCATTTCATCGTCTTCCTCTGCTTAAAGATTCAAATGGCCTGCTGGTCGGGATAGGCGGGCCGTAATGTTTAAACAGAGCTGACAGAGGAAGCAGAGGAAGGAATGTTTTGCCTAAAATCTGCTGAAAATTCACTTTTTTTTTTCCAGGTCTCTCTCTCTCTCTCCCATTACAGTACAGTGCTATGACTGCAGTTTGAGGCTTGCTAGGTGCTGAGTGGGGACTTTATCTTCTCTCGCTAGGTTGATAATAATGGAAGTGGGACCTCTAACACACATGCGCGTGCACACACACACACACAGACACACACACACACACAAACACTTATGTGTCCTGATCCATTAACATGTATTGTAACATGAGTGTTGTTAGCTTTGAAAATAAAAGCAGGACGTGACCAAAACAGAAAAAATATAATTGTTGTGTGTAATATCAATGTGAGGTTAAAATAATATAAAGTCTGTTAGAAAGAAAACCTTACATTTGGTTCCTAAACAGCCATTTTGACACCGGGTTATGTTGGTTGCTATTTGACCGCTAAAATTTATAACTGAACATCACCATCACAGCCCTCTCTGGACCCAGATATGTAAAAGACATTATATTGTGGGTTTTTAACAGTATTCCTTTTTTTTCAACAGTCCTCTTGATACTCATATATTTATGAAAGGCCAATATTAGTGGAGCAATGTATCCGCCAGGCCTGACAAAGTATCTGAATGTCAACCTTTTCTTGTCAAACTAAAACAAACTAAGAAAAAAAAACGGGGTAAACTCTGGGTAACAATTTTACGCCACAATTCAGACTATTTGGAGCCACGGAATTGATCTAATATAGAAAATAATCTCATTTCTATGGAAGAGACACATGATCGAATTCAGAAGACTTGCTTGTTAGACTTTCTTTGGCTGGATGGTTTACCCATAGTGAAAGATCTTGAAAACCTATAACTTACCTCAATTTCAAGACAGCTCTTTAAAATTTCCTGATTGTTTCCCAAAAATTTTCTTTCATAAAAAAATTCCAGAGACAGTTGAAGCTGTTTATTCTGAGTTCCACCCTTAATATGACCTAAAGGCAAGACAGATAATCTGCTAGTTGAATATAATTATATACTGTATTTACACAGCAAATATATATTTTTCTAGGGAATTATATGGCATGCAGATTTGGATTGTATAGGTGCATAATTACACACAGAAGTGAAATTTGCACTTTACTGATACTGATCCTTTTATTTGGGAATACAGAACAAAGATGCTTCCTCCTATGTGGCACAGCAGACTTTTTCAATAGTCAATAGGTTATATCAATTGGGAAGATACAATTGCATTATGTAGTCTTATTTCATACATAACACAAATAAAAAGACCACTGACTAAATATGAATCAACATGTAGTCTTATGTGCAATCCCTTAATTTAGTTTAGGAAAAGATTAGCCTAATGAAAAGTCATTTGCAAAATATGTCTTTGCTGCTGTCCTTGTTGGTTCAGTGGGTCAAAGGGATGAACCAGCACTACGGTGCGTTTTTGAATTCATAAGGTGTGCAGTTCAAAGCCTTCACTTCTTTGCAAATAATTGAGTGATAATTCTCAGCTGAAACGAGTCTAATCAATGTTGTGGAGTGCAGGTCAGACTGCAGCTTTATCAGAGTGTGCAGGAAGGCTGGTGGACACCAGGGTGGTGTACAGTGAGTGTGCCCAGGTTCAGCAAGCATCCGGCTTGCTGAAGTGGGAAGAGGAGATGAGAAGAGACACATTTTTCTTGCACCTATAGCCCCAGGTCATTGTGAGTGAACGTCAGATTTCACATCCTACCTGACTTCATCAAATGGTTTCAGGAAACCATTTGAAGAGTGACTTCAGGATATTGTTAGCACTATGACACCTTTTGGCGTCACCTACTACATAATCTTATTTGCCAAGAACATTACATGTACTGTAAGAATATTTTTTCTCCTGCATCAGTTGACTGAAGGTAGACCTCGGAAGTGTCAAGATCACCCTACAGCTGGAAGAAAAGCGTCTTGTTATGCCAGAAAGTTCCCAATCGGCTTCAGTGATTATAGAGTCCATGGGCCACCTACAGAAGTGCTGGATGTCCCCGTCTTGCTGCTAGCTCACTGATTGGCAAGCTGCAAGAATCTTTCCTCACTTGGTGTCCTGACTGAATCTGAATCAGCCCCTGATTAGATCAAATTGCAGGGAGAAACCTGTGTACCCCTGTCTCTCCACCTTTGCAGCTACAGCCTTGGTGCCAGGGGTTAAATTGGACTGTTAGAGATGGGGAAGCCCTGTCTTTGATTATTTATTGAAATCTATGGGATTGCTTGTCTCTGCCTGTCTTGGATACAGGAGCCGAGACTTAGATGTCAGAACTCGGCTCCTGCTGGCTCTCCACCAATTTAACCCTGGCTTGCAGCAGAGCACAGTAGAGAAGAGTGGTGGAAAAAGTACTCAAATCCTTTACTTAAGTAAAAGTAACAATATCATAATGGAGAAATACAAAAGTTCAAAAGTTTATTTGGGTAAAAGTATAGAAATATGAGAAGTAAAATTTTCTCAAGCATCAAAAGTAAAAGTACTCATTCTGAAGAACGGCCCCTTTCAAGGTGTTAAATTATTGATGCATTTACCTGTAAGAAGTATTTTAATGTTGTAGGTCTAACTGCTCCATATACTGTTAGTTTAGACTCAACAATGCATCATATTTAAAACAAAAATCCTTATTCTGCAAAGAAAGAAACTAGAAACTACTACAGCCATCAGATAAATGTAGTGGGGTAAAAGTATGAAGTCTCCCAAAATGGAAATACAAAGTCAAAAGTCAAAGTGTTTTATTTATCAAATGCACAGTATCACACAAGGTCTACCTTCAGTCAATACTCAAGTAAAGTGCCAGTATCTCAGAATTATGTGTACACTTGAGTAAATGTACTTAGTTACTTCCCACCTCTGGTAGAGAACAGTATGGAAGGACACAGTGCGGCCACACCAACTACAAACCCAAAAGAGTGGACGACTGCTTCTTCCCGTTTCTCCGGGCCCGCACCTCTGCTCAATGACAAAGAAGTGGCCGCAGATTCCCCGTTATGACATTCATGCATCACGAAGGGGCCAGACGAGCTCATTTTACAGGCACTGAAGGGAAGGGCAGCCAGCCAACCGACCGCCTGGTTAATATTACAAACGAGCGACGTGTGTCTCTGTCTCGTCATTTATTATCTGCCGGGCGCGCTCTCAGGATGTTAGCTCTGGCTTTGACATACCTCGAGCACACGGCCCGCCTAATTGACTTCTTGGGTAAGGAATGTGAATGTCTATATCAGGGAAGGATGGAAGGAGGGATGGCAAAAGGGAGGGGGGGGTGGGGGGGTGGGGGGGTGGAGGTGTCCAAGTGAATTTGTCCCCTCCCTATAATTATTTTATTATAAGAGTGCAGCTCATTACGAGAGAAGGGGACAGGAGGGTAATGAATGACACACACCGACGTCCTCCACGTCTGACAGCTACTCCGGGATGAAGGAACGTCTCCTTGGGACAGAGACAGAGAGGAGGGGAGGAAGGGGAGGAGAACTCCGACTTTGTGTGTGTGTGTGTGCGTGTGTGTGTGTGTGCACCAGATATTACTATACTTGAGAGCGCTCAATTATATTCCAACCACAGTATAGTGTAACAGTACAACTACAAAGTGTCGCACAATTACCCACTTGTGAGAAATTTGCCATTTCTCAGAAGGGTTAGGGTTAGGGTTAGCATTAGGGAATGAATGCATTTCATTGTCATGTCTTCACAGGCATGGTAATAACAGTATATGTACATGTGCGCACACGTGTGTGCATGTGCATAGATGTGTATCAGAATGTGTACGTGTGTGTTGACAGAGAGAGAAAAGGAAAGGCAAAAGAAAGTGAGCCATAGGGAGGAAATGAAAAAAGAGACAGGAGTGGGGGGAAAAAAGATGATGATCATTAGCTTTTGATGGATCTAATGACCGGGTGGATTTATGTAAAGCGGAGCTGGATAATGGGAAAGAGGCGAGGGGAAGGAGAAAATCATTTAGTAGAAGAGGAGAGGAGGGGGAGAATATCAATGGCATGCTGAGGGGGTAACGACAACAAGCTGAGAGGCATCAAGACCGAAGATATAGATCAATAACTCCTCCATTATGTTATGAAGAACAGGGAGATGAGGAGGTGGGGGGAGAGGAAAATGGAGGAATAATTTGCTTGATAAGTACACAGGGGAAGGGGGCGGGGGGGAGCGCTGACAGGGTCACATAAACAAGTGGCAGCATCTCTCCCCAGAGGAGCAGCGGTGATGAGGAGGAGAGGAGGCGCTGGCGGAGTCTGGAGGGGTGAACTCCGGGACGCGCTCCAGCGGCATCTCTCTCTTGGCAGGTAAAAATAAAAGTCAACAGGAAAGGGCTGGCGCGCGGGCGCTGCCGTGATAGCTGCCATCCGTTACGGGTAAATTGAACTGTCAACCCCTCGGTGTCATTTCCACGGCTGGATGAGAGGGAGAGGCAGAGGCAGAGAGAATTATGGGGGTATTCACTAGGTGATCACAGTGTGCAGCGGGAACGTTCCGGCAAATTAACTCCCGGCGGAGAGGGGGAGGGGGGGGGGGACGATGTTACGGCTGTCAGAGAGATAGAAGGATGGGAGGATAAACAGGCAGAGGGGAGGAGAGGAAATGTGCAGCAGTGTGTTTTGAAATGATACCTGCCTTGTTATTTTTGTGCGCAACACCGGTGTTAAAACACGATTTGTCAGTGGATGCATTTGGTTCCCGTTAGCACCCTGTGTGCAGCTAGAACATGCCTATTGTATATATTGTACTAACATTGTATAACATAAATGCAAAAGCCAGGCATGCTGTGTGTTTACAAACACTGCTGTAGCTCCAATGCTGATTGCCTATGATTTGAGAGATACAGTATGTACAAATGTTAAAACACTTCATCAGTGTGTCTCAAAGTTGGCCATATTAACTCTGGCATTTTAGGTAAACACTGAGGATTGGATGCACACACACATTCCCATAGGTACAGATACTGTACACACACACAACAATTCAATGACTTATAGCAGAAAATACAAAATCTAGCCCTGCTTCTGCAGTGTGTGTGTGTTTTCACTGTTCATCTGCATGAGTGTGTGCGTGTGTGTGTGTGTGTGTGTGTGTGTGTGTGTGTGTGCGCGCCGGTGTTTCTGTGAGCGCCCAGTTGCACAGCCGCCTCCCCTCTCTCTCTTCCTCCCCACCTCCACTCTGTCTCTATCCTCTTACTTAAATATTTATAAAGATTCCTATTATTGTATTAACTATTTATCGATTTATAATTTAAAAGATTTATACTGGGCCATTACAACCGCTGGGGAGAATGACTTTCACCCATAAGTGGTAGACATCCATGGCTATTTATTGTCTTTTAATGTCAAATCTGTGCCTGCTTGCCTCTTGGCATTCAGAGAAAGAGGGAGAGAGAGAAGTGAAAGAATGGATAGAGAGGACAATGTGGCTCAATATTGCTCCTGGTTAGATGCTGGTGAGCTATGCTCCGTCTCCCTCTGGAGCGGGTCACGCGCTGGTAGTCCAGACAGTGCCACCACAATGAGAATGTATTGCCTGGCTCCATTCCTTATTGATTTACATCTTAAGACTCTTTGGATGTGAAGTGTTTTTCTATAGGGCTTCGGCTCTCACCTCTGCTGTCAGCGGCTGGACTGCAATCCGGACTGAGCGCAGAGGGCACCGGGCTACATATTTTGTGCGGCCACCATATCGGCTTTTGGCAATTTTCATCTCAAGATCAGGGAAGAAGCGCGAGGATATCAACTGCTCAAGTGTCAACGGTTGCTCTGAATCAAAGCCACTCAATTAAAACTGCTACTGAAAGCTGGTTTAACTACAACAAAGCCAATTCTGCACGGCCTCTACACCAGAAGAGTATTGTGCATGTAGGTCATTGCAGCTGATCTTTTCCCCCTCTTGTGTTTTGACTTTGTGAACGCCCAGCTGTTTAACAGTTATTCAGCAAGTGAAAAAAAAAAAAAAGGTCAAACGTTCATGTATATCTTGAAAAAAAAATCTCTTAACAAACAACTGTTCTTTGGCTAGTCCAGGCTCTGCTCTGCTAGGTGGCGGCGGAGGAAGAAAAAAATAAAAAATAAAAAAAAACAGCGAGTAGTGTAGTTAATATGAATGAAGGAAGTGAGTAATTTGTTCTCTCGTTAGGGAGGAGAGGGGCGAGCCTCCTAAACCAGACGAGGGGCAGATTCATCATAATTCAGGGGCCGAATCAAAAGACAAGGGGATGGCGGGAGGGAATGAAAGGAGAAGTCTGTGGTGGTCAGCAGGAGGAAGGATGGCTGGGTCAGGGAGTGGCGGGGCGAGGGGAGGAGGAGAGCGTGCGGAGAGAGAGAGAAAGGTGTCGGGAGTGAAAAGCAGAGCGTGCTTTTATACGGCGCCCGGTGACTGACAAGGAAACCATTAACGGAGTAGCGCTGGCCAAAGGGATTAAGTCCACACATGCACGGCTATTATTCAAGCTAATTAAAGGCTCTTTTTTTCTGGGAGGCCAGGTTTACCTCCACAACAAAGCCGGGAGAGAAAGGAGCAGGAAACGGCTCAGGAGATTTCGCGGAGCTGGCGGAGCTTCAGCATATGTAGATTCCAGAGAGAATCAGTTGAACATTTTAGCAACCTTGTGTGCAGGCCTGCTATTGTACAATCGTATAAATGAATAAAGTAAAGGCCTGGTCTGAAGGACTGGTCTTTAATTACACGTGCTTCCATTTTTCAATGACATTCAAGGTCCTGTTTGGTGAAATTAAGGTCTCAAATTGGCATGTTTTAGGGGTAAGACATGACATTGGTCATGATCTTGTCAAGTCAAGAAATCCTGGTGATAGCACCTTGCTTGCTGGATTCATCTAAAACATGAATGAAGGGGGAAAAAAACCTTGTGAAATAAAAGACAATAACCTAATTTTACATGTCTTGAAATAATTGTTGATAGCGTCATCACAGTTTTAAGATTTACATTTATTTGTTTGTTTTTGTATTTGTATTTCCATTTCCAGTTCTCGGATTGCACTGTTCAGTTTCAGTTTAGTTTTCATTTTGTTTTAGTTAAAGGTTTAGTTTTTCGAAAGCCATGCCTGTATGCAGTGTATTGATTGTACCTACTATGTGTACATACTGACAGAAAAGTGTGTTTGGATATGAAAGCTGATCTGGGCCCGCTCACTAGTGAAGGAGCTTCTTTCCACTCAGACTGAGGTAAATCATCAAAAGACAAAAACTGAAAGGAATTAAGGTTCATTTTATTTCACTTCATTTAGTTGTGGAGGCAGACATTTTAGGTTGAATTCTAAGTCTAATCCTTTTCAATTTTTCTTATTCATTTTTTATTAATAAAATGTTTTAATGTTTTAGTCTCACTTTTAGTGTTTCTTTACCACGACACCTTGGTTATCAGCATCCTGTAGCATATTGCATTTTGAAAGTAATCCTTCCGACGCTGAACACCGGCAACCAGGACGCCTGATTTACTAAACCAGCCAGTCAATCCAGCACCGCCGCCGCAGACTCAGCCTGTCAGTCTAGAGAGGGAACCCAGGACCGGCCTGCGAGACACAGCCTGCCTGCTGCTCATGGACAGTTAGTGGTTCAACGGTGGGATCAGCGGAGGCTCCGTCCCCAGTGGCTGTAAATGGCCGCCAAGTATCTTTTTCTGGGGGGGATTTCACCCTAACAGGCCCTTGGAGACCGCCGAGGGCCCGCCGGCCTCTCGGGCGAGCAGGAGCCTCCGGCCCCCGGGACAGAGGGAGGGAAGAGGGAGAGAGCGGGAGGGAGGGAGCGGGGGGACATCACTTTACTGGTTTTACACCCACGCACACGCCACAGCGGATCACTCAGTTGGGATTGCACCTGACACTTGACATGCAGCCAACAAAGCAGACGAGAGAGAGAGAGAGAGAGAGAGAGAGAGAGAGAGAGAGAGAGAGAGAGAGAGGATGCAGGGCCGTGGTGAGTGACAGACAACAGGCTGATGGGAAGAGGCGGGTCTAATGGGCTGTGAAGTGGAAGACCTCGGGAGACAGCGACAGAGACCATCTGCCTGTCAGCACAGCTCAGCCTCTCTCTCTCTTTCTCTCTCTCTCTCCATCTTTTACTCTCTCTCTCTCTCGCTCATTCACACAAACACAGACACACACACACACACCACTCAGCTCAAGAGAGAGATAAATTAATGGGAGAATCCCCATTAATCCCCCTAACTAGCTGCCACTTGTTGGAAATACGCTGCCAGTCACTAAATTACAACGTTTAAATCGCGGTTAACAGCAAGACGGAGGAAACATATAATGGCTAAGGCAAAGCTAATTGCTAATTCCCTGGTAAGACTACATGATCACAACAAATTCCTGGCAGTATCTGGATGAGACTAGTATTGAGGAAATTAAGCTAAGTTATTAAGAAATTGTTATCCCAGAGCATCTATAATGGGAGTGATCAATTCACCTGTGGTAAAAGCTCTCTGTAAATAGTTTCCAACATTACATTATGTGAGTGGCTTGGCAGCCTTGTTTCATCCACTCATCACACATGCAACTTCCTTAAATATTACATTAATTAATATTTAAGAAACAATTGATTGGCTTGAAAAATCCTCTATAGCACCATCTGTAGTACAGCTTAAAAGCTACAATGTCTCTGTTTTTATTTTCTTTAAATAATAGGTCTATTTAATGTCAGACAGGCCTATAGGTGAGAGTTGGACTTTGGGCCAAGGAGGACGACAGCAAAAGCTTCCTCAAGTACCAGAATACCTTTCCCACAAGGAACATCGTTACAAAAATGGCCAGCCTTTTTGCCAAAAATTGGCAAAAAAGGCTAATAACCGTAGGCCTGAATTTTTATAAGCGTGGGCAGACTGTCTGGTAAAAAGTTACTCATATTCCTTTCCTCTAAGGAAAAAGTAAAAAACAAACCTACTCCGTCTAAGAGAGAGTAAAAAAAGCAGTGGTCACAGACACATTTTTTTTGGTAGATTAGCGTTTTCCTGGTTGATTCCACCATATCCCACGTCCTTTCTGTTTTCCACGGCAGATCTACAGAGCGGTAGACAGACATGCAGCCAGGGAGATTGAACTGGTCATGGATTAGAATGGTTTGGAGGAGATGGAGCGTGAAAATATCAATATATACATTTACAGCAAATTGGTTCAAAATTATTATTCAGATTTCTTAATCTTAATTAGCATTTCATTAGCTGTCACTGGCATTACCCTCACAAAAGACTTGTCACGGCTTTGACTTTCGGCTGCCACACACACACACACACACACACACACACACACACACAGCGGTCTGGAATGCAGCTTCTTTTTGTTCGATCCAGAGGAGTCGAGGAGTCGATTCCAGCAAATCCCACAATTAGAATCAGAGTTGGAATCGACTACAAATTTGGGAGTCGTGCACCACTTGTTTCAGACGTTTAATGAACAGTCGGATCAGCAGGGAGGGTGGGGTGGGTGTATGTGTGTGTGTGTGTGTGTGAGTGTGAGAGAGTGTGGGTGGGTGGGTGGTTTTACATACATACAAAACACTGCTTCCAATAGTATCATCATACAAATTACATCATATTTTGTAGCTCCAATCAAAAACAAATTACAAAATGTGCAAAAGTAATGAAATAAGTGTTTCAAATACATTTAATGAAAATACTTCCCACATCTGCACATACACACACATTCACAAATACACAAGCACACACATATTTATATTGCTATATTTGTGAGGACCTCCACTGACTGGTTTCATGCCTCAACAGCAACACACACCTGACTACCTTTATCTGACCTAAATTGCAGTTATACCCCTAAAAGTTGCTTTCATTGCTGAGTCCTGGCAAAATGGGGAGCATTTTCTCCATCTAGCACAGGACACACACACAAACACACACACACACACACACACACACACACACACACAATCTGATTGGTGAATATGGGGGCCCACTCAGAGTCATGTCACAGTGATTTGAGCTGCAGTTGTTGACCAAGTCCAGAGCAGCCAGGCAGCATGAGGGCCTCCCGTCACACCGAGACACTCACAGCAACGCATAATCTTCATCCACATGCACACACACACACACACACACACACACACATGCATATACACACACTCACGCACCATAACACTGCAAACACAGACCCCCCCCCCCCCACACACACACACACACACAACACACACACAAAACCTGTACTATTCATCCTTTTGCATCAATTTCAAGTCTGGAGTCCAAATCAGAACCATACCGGCCCTTCTCACTGCAATATGAAGGAATACCACAGAATTATGTGATTCAATTATGTTTTACCATGAGGCAGCACAGTTCAGTTTCAATTAGTTCACATGTAGCAGTATCCACTAGAGTTAGACCGATATATCAGTTGCCAATATATCAGGCCGATATTGACCCTTTATCAAAAATCAGATATCGACCAGCCACTGTCATCTAGCTCCGATATGATGGATATGAACAACAGGATATGAATAACAGTTTGTTTGATTGCATATTTATTGTAAAATTGATCGATACATTGGTTGTTTATGGGAAACCCTTAAAGGAAAATTTCACCCTCAGATACTCTTGTACACTGTTAAAAGAGAGAATAGGCGTGCTTGACTCAAAACTTTATAATCAATTTGTGATGTTCAATGCATCCAGTTTCCCCTCAACCTGCCTCGTCTACTTCTACTTCAGTTAGTGATTTACTACATTTCCCAGAATGCCTTTCGACAACCACGGCCAGAAGATGTGCTTGAACTTTTTGCATTCAGTACCTGTAGGTGGTGAGAGCCATAGCGATAGTGGAGCGAGAGTTTTTCCAGTCGAGAAAAATTGAGACGCCCCTTACTCAAAACGTTCCAACATCTCTTGTGGCTGCATTGCATTCTGGTCTATTGAGGCTGCTGTCAGTGGACAAATTGGTATCTTTGCCGCTACGATGGATTTCTTCTGGCCAGTTATCCATAGTCCACACAAGTGGTGTTATGTCCTGTTATTGTTATTAATAATATTATCATCATAATCATTATTATCATCATCCTGGGTTTCATTGGAGAATAAATGCTGTTTCAGAGGCTTTTCCATGACAAAAATACAAATTTGGGGGAAAAAACAATGAATACTTGTAATTATTTGGAATTATTTGGCATAATGATGGTCAAATTTAAAGATGCTGAATATTGGCTGAAATATTGGCTATTGGTTGATTCAATCCAGAAATATCGGCATTGGCCCGGAAAACCCATACTGGTTGAATCTCACTGTCCACTATAGAGCTCCAGGCCCGCAGTGGCTGCAGGAAGTATTTCCATTCACTATTAGGAGAGAAATTGTTGTGTTCCACACACTAAATAGCTTTAATAATCTGCCAATGAATCACAAATTTACTAATGGAAGAATATCATTCAGTTAACTGCTGTGAAAAAGAAATACTGCTGTAAAAACTCAAGAAAACGTGGAGATTTTCTTTCTATAAATCATATATTTTTATAGAAGATAGTAAATAGGTATTGTATGACGTTCACAAGTCTATTGGTAGAATTTTACATCACCTGAATGCATGAAACCACATGGAACCAGTTTTATGGAATCAAACCAAATATTGATTGATGCTTTGTGGGGCTACAGTCACTCTGAGGCGGTTTATGGAGGAAAAAAAAAAAAAAAAAAAGAAAAGAATGGCCAGTATTCTTCAGTGAGAGATGACACCCTGACACCGCTGATGTTGACTGCAACACAAAGAAGAGCTGAAGTAAAAGCTCAAATAATTCAACATGTTGTCATCCTCTACCATGGATTCCTCAACTTAATGGTGAACATTTCACACTATTTTCTAACTAGGGCAACAAAGTGAAAGCCTCTCATGATGTGTCGTTTGTAATGGTTTTAGTATGATTGACTTCTAACCTCCCAATAGTTTGATGATGAGTGCCCTATTTGTCATTTTGGTCACTTTATTACTAACCAGCTGAAACTGTACAGCCAGACAGGCTCAGCAGAAGGTGTCGCCTTCCTCAAATGATGCTGCCTACAATGGCTTTTTTCAAAAATGTTACAATAGTATTGCCCTTTAAAAACACAATTTTACTTGACAAGTTGCAAACCAACAGTTGCTACAATCTATCTCAACAACAAAGGAAGCATTTAAAAACTAGCTGACTGTCCTGATCAGGTTTACAGGTATAATACATTACAAATTTTGGATGCAAATTAAATATGAACCATTTGCTAGGCCCTAACCATAATGTTAAGGTCAATATTGTTACAGTTGCTGAAATTATTACACAAAATTGTTATGAACTGGTGAAAATGCATCCTCAGATAACGCTCAAAATAACCAAATAATGTATCAAAGATGTATTGCCTCATCCAATGCCACAATCTGCATTTAACTGAAGTGTTGCAGGCAAACATTTCCTGATCACCTGACTGGTCCAGAAAAAAACATTAATCCTGTTAATGATGTTTCCTGTGCAGGTGCCAGCTATACTAAACAACAGTAGTTGTTCATTGCTGACACTCAGACCAAAGGGGAAACCTACTATATTTTCCTCTCCTGCCCCTGTTCATTTGTTCATCCGTTCATCCATCCATCCATCCATCCATCCATCCCTCCATCCATCCATCCATCCCTGCTTCTTCCTGGAGAGGTCTGTTTTTGGTGCCTAATTACCTCTCTCTCTGCCTTCTGTTTGGTCTGTTCATCTGTCTGTCTGCTGACTCTCCCCGTCTCTCTCTCTCTCTCTCTCTCTCTCGCTCTCTCTCTCTCTCTCTCTGGCTGTGATAAAAAACAGTAACACAGGAGGGAAACCAAACTGCTTCTTAATTTTCCCTGACAGCCTCCTTTAAACACGCGGGCCCAAATCCACACTCTAATTGAAAGCACATTCCTATTCCAAACAAATTAAGCACAATTAAGGCCCCTGAGTTATGAGTATCTATCACTGTGCGATGTTTTTGTAAAAATCACTGCGCTCTAGATCAAAGTCTCTCGACCCCTCAGCTTAATTGCCTCATTAAGAGCTCCCTTCTTTGTGCTACGGGCTTCATAAATACAGGGCCTGCTCGTTTCATTTGGGAATTACACTAAAAGACGCCCCTTAAACTAATCGCTTCCACGTTTTCAATAAAAGGTTCATCTGTTTTTAGGTAGGGAACAAAATGAGATTTTTTTTCCCCCTCTTCCATTTATGGAGCATAATTTGCAAGGCCTTTTTAACTCAGAGTGTGATATATCATTTCATTCTGCCTGTGACGAGGCACAAACCTGTAACCATGTTTAGCTACTTCGCAACATGTGCTAAAAAGGCTTCCATAACATTTTCAGAGCATTGTTTCACTCTTTTAAAAAAATCCAAGCGCTCATAACCGTGGATGCATTAGCTTTAGGGTCTTAGGTGTGGCATTTGACACATCATAGCAGGTGACAGGAAGAAGGTGTCACCACCAGGAACCAGCAAATCACATGACAGGAAGATGATTGTGTGCAGCTGAAACGGGTCCCTCCCTCCACAGCCGCCTCCTCCTCCTCCTCCTCCTCATCATCACAAAATGCCATCTGAGCATGGCTGGCTTTTAATTTAATCTTATAAATGAGGTGCGCACTCCTAGACAACATGCTGTTCCAATTTGAAATGGCTGCTTTATTGGGGGACAGCGACACAGGGGAGAGAGGGGGAAAAGAGAGAGACAGAGAGAGAGAGAGAGAGAGAGAGAGAGAGAGAGAGAGAGAGAGAGAGAGAGAGAGAGAGAGAGAGAGAGAGAGAGAGCGGAGGGGGGGTTGAGAAGAAAAAAAAAAAAGCCAGGGGAAAGACGGTGGTATGGAACATTTGTTAGTAATCCAATTCCACATACCATATGGCTTCATTACCATTATGCGGGAGAGAAGACTTCAGTCAGTCTGAAAATAAAGACCTACTTAGCCCCATCCAAACTGACCCCAAATGAGACATGTTTGTCTCCGTGTGACAGTGTTAGTGTTATTGCCCTGCGCTTGCATTCTTTGTGGTCGGTTTAGATTGAGCCTGCAGCTGCGCGTGTTTTTAGTGTGTGTGTGTTTTTAGTGTGTGTGTGTTTTCAGTGTGTGTGTGTGTGTGTGTGCATGTGTAAGATAGGGATCGGGCGGTTTCCCAGTGACTGATTATTACGGAAGAGAGTCCTTAGTCATTACTGCAGAGAAAGAGAGGGAGATGGAGAAAAACAGAGAGAGATTGAGAGAGAGAGAGAGATAGAGGGAGAGAGAGAAAGATAGAGAGAGAGAGAGAGAGAGAGAGAGAGAGAGAGAGAGAGAGAGAGAGAGAGAGAGAGAGAGAGAGAGAGAGAGAGAGAGAGAGAGAGGAGGAGAAGGCCCATAAGCCAGCTCCATTCAGATGTGAAGATGACTGATAATGCAGGAGCAGCAGGACCCCTCGCTGGGTTCATTGGCCCCTAAGTGCTCCTTTGCTGAATGTGTCCCTTATCTTGCCCTGACAGCAGTAATAGAATATGCATAGCTCTATTAGCATACAAGGTAATGGCACCCTTGAGGGAGGGCACTGACATAAAACTTTAAGTAGAAATCAAAACATTGGTGAAGGCAGAAGCAGAATAAAAGGGGTTATTGTCACCCAGTGCAAACACGGCCCGAGGCCTCGGCTGTGGCTGCGCACAAGGTATGCTGCCTTAACGCTCCCATGCACATGCGTCCGCACACACACACTCTCTCTCTCACACTCATACACAGATACACACAAAATCCAATAAGGCCTGCATACCCATACATACACATGTGCATATATAGAGAGTCATTCTATCATGCGCACAAAGAACACAATAACGCATTATGCACACACGCATGCGTGCACACACACTACTGAATCATCCTCCCCTTATCCTCAGGGCATCTAACCAGAATGAAACGAAATGTGATGGGATGCAATAAATGGCACCGTCCCATCCCACCGCCAGCCTCCCCCCCAACTCCCCGAATGAAGGAGAATAACAGGGAATTTATGGCAAGAGAAACACATTTGCCATTAACGTGCACATTCTCACAATATGACAGATCCGAGAAAGCACATCGTCCCTGCTGAAGTGCCAAAACGAGCTCTAATCAAAAGGCATTTACGAGAAATAAAACAGTCCCTGAAGTTTTTTTTTTAGTAATCTTTGGCTGACATGAGCCCATGTGCCAATTCCCTAGGAGGAGGAGGAGAAGAAGGAGAAGATGAAGATGAAGAGTGGGGAGGTGAGGGGCTCTCATCTGGAAAGAGGTTTGTGCACGCGTTATCTGACTGTAGTTTTCACCAAACCCCAGGCCGCAGCTATGAAATTCCAAATCAAAGCAGGTCAGATAAATAACACAAGGCCTGTCTGCAGAAGGAACACTCTGCATAAGAAAGCAATTTGCTGCTCCTCAAACGTCACCCAAAAAAACGATAAAGAGAGGGGGAAAGTGGGTCCAGTGAGAAGCCTAATTTAGTCACGTCTGGGAGGACGGAGCTGGGGGTGGGGTGTGGAAGGGTGTTAGCTCACCGCATTTCCACATATTAACTTTTACTAAAGATATGTTAACCTTGAGGAAGAGGCTGAGGAAGCTGTGTCAGTGGAGGTTAAGAATTAACACAACAGTGGTTTAAGGACAGCGAAATTGCTCACCTACAGCACACCCCCTTCCCTTTTTTTCTATGCGACTCTTTTCTATGTGCAGCTACATTAAGTGTGCAAAACAAAATCAACACTAATAAGGCAATAATACCAGTAATTGCATCCTCAATTGTAATTATGGTGATTATGGAGTCCTCCTTGATATGCAGTTCTGCTCCACCATCGATATGAGCCATATGTGAACATGGAGCAATTATGCTAATCATTCCACAACCAAGCATGTAATGCTAAAGTGAAATAAAGTTCACCACCTTGAGCAGGAAACCCCACTGAGGAATGGACTGCCGTCTACATTGTAGCCCGGACCAATGGGAATTATTTAAGGTATGGCCAATCATCAGTGTAGGTCTCCGAATGAGGCAATTCAAGAGTTGCTGACCATTTATTGACTGGATTATGTTAATTACCACCAAGATGTAGGCAAGATATCAACTGCTTGTGCAGTGGAGTGTTGACTCATTCCAAAATACTTAATATTATAAGGCTGGCACATAATTAGACTTGGCCCAACTTTTATGGGCCATTTTGGCCCTTTCTAATGGCTCTGTGTTCGGACTCAAACAGACCAATAAAGCATAGTCTAGCATTGTAGACCGGGCATTATTAAAAAGAGGCAGACACTATTAAGAGCCATCAAATCCATCTTGAAATGGGCAGCAGGATCCCTGTGCTGAGAGGCTGGTGGAGCAAAAAGACAGCCTTTTCTAATCTGCGGTGTATTTATTGTGTTTATTGCATGGGTGGCCAGTTTAACGAGCAGTCTCTGGACTACATCTCTTCAGGAATATAATGGAGATCCCTTCCAGCACCAATCCACCAGGCAAATACTTGGCACGACAACGGCGTAATGTCAAAAATATTTTGTCTCCATGGCAACCCCGCAGCCATCATATACAGTATGCAGGGACTATCAATTGTAAGCGGCTTTTTAGGTAGTTTCCGGGAAAGAAGAGTTCTCTCACCACTGAAAAGAAAGTAAAAAAACATAAGACTGTTGAATGTTCAGGTCTTGAACATCCAGTCGAGGCTGTGGAGTCCCACTGGTCGGTCACTCCCACTGGCCGGCATTTAGTCAAAGATGGATGGGAGTAGAGCAAGTGCTGCTCTGAGTTTCCCTCTGGTCTATACAGATGGTTTGGCAGGGTGACAAGACAAACTGGGCCTGGCATCAAACTCCAACCTCTATTTCATGGTGGCTTAGCACTTTCTCTCTCACCAGATTACACTTGCTGTGTTTTGAGGGTCCGGTCCTTCAGACCGACTTACCAATCCACTGGCCAATCCATTTTACCAGATATTACTGGAGAGAGCATGTGAAAGGGGAGTGCAAAACGAATAAGACTTGGTCATAGATGCCACAGGACCAGTCAGTCCAAACCTTTATTTAATGCAACTGCAATTCATTTGGAAGGTGCGGCGTTAATACCAAGAATGATCTGGTGATTAGAACCATAACTGCGACATGAGTGCGAGTTTGACTCCGAGAGCTCAGGCTGCGAAATGTGATATACGTTGTGTGAATGACTGTGTGAGTGTGTGTCGCTCCCCATGGCTTTTCCTCCAGGCCCGGGCTGAAACCCACTAACACACAAAGTGCACAGTACACACACACAGAAAACACATATCCTCTCAAGAAATGGGACCAGAGCCTAGGATTTCCTGGATTTCTCTGCGGGCCTCTTTCTCCACCACACATACACATGCATGGGCGCCCACACACACACACACACACACACAAGCCACACACACAAACACACAGAGAGTCAGTGAGCAGAGGGACAGGCCGAGGAATGAGGTGACTCATACTGGTCTATTAGCTGTAGTGGGAGAACTGTGACGGAGTCTGAATTCAGTTTCCCACTGACCAAAAACCAACAGTGGAGGTTATGAAGATTTGAAAAGGGGACTGAGCATTTTCAATTGGGGCTACTAACCTTCTGAACAAATTAACTGAGGAAATAAGAGTAGCAAACTCCATATCTCTGTCTATTGAGATGAACTTTTTTTTTTTTTTTTTTCATATTTTTATTTGTTGATGGAGTAGTGTATGATTTCTTAATGTGGATAGCCAGGAGTAGGATCAGTTGCCATTTTGGCTTCAGTTCGATGGTGTACTTAGTGGCAACTGAGCTGTTGAATGGACGCTTAAGCCTAAAGTATTATTATATGTACGCAAATTTTATAATGTTATAATGGTATCATTGTGTGGTTTTTTTTTTACTTTCTTATACAGGTTAGTTCTTCTTGAGATCAAGTATCTTTTCCAAGAGACGTGGCCAAGACAGCAGCTGCATAACAGTTACAGACAGAAAAACAATAAAAAGATTTCCTTAGTAGTAAAAGACAGACTCATAAAAAGTGAGTCAAAGAGACAAAGGGGAGAAAGAGGGAGAGAGAGACAGAGAGAGGATGAGAGACAGAATTAGGAGAAACGGTAGCACTGTCCTAAAACAGTCAACTTAAAAGTATTTTCAGTAAAAGCAATTTCCAGCACATACATCTTCCACGGTCCTAACAACTGCTTTAAAATCTCAAAGAGTGCCTATATAGTCTTGTGCAATTTCTGTTCTGTTGAGCAGGCCTTCATTTATTTTACAGTAGTAGTAGTAGTACTATATCTCAGATCCGGTTCTCCAAACCCTTGCATGTCAAGGAATTAACAATAAAAGAGACAGTCACACCTATTCTTTGTGCAGGTGCCAATGGGAGACAACGAGGTCAAAGCCTTACACAAAATTTCACATAAACTGACCTCAATAAATTTTCACAAGAAACTCAAGAGGGTGTGTGGGAGTTTATTTGAAATTTTGTACTATTATTTGCTAAAAAATATTTCCAGGGAAAAAAAAAAATTTGAGGCTACCCAGGCCTTTACACAGCATATTATAGTGTTTCAGCAGTTATAGTCTATTTTCCCCAGATTTAATAGCCTACAGTTCATAGTATTTGACCAAATAAACAGGATAGATAGTATAACTGCCCCTTTACTTTGTCTGCCCATATTACAGTCTCTCTACCTCTCTCTCTCTCGGTTTATTCATCAAAAGCCCCAGGTGTCCAAAGGGGATTCTACCCAAGCACGGCTATGGCTCACTTAACCATGAGATTGAGTGGAGTGTGCATACACACAGAAGGAACTATTTTTGATTACTCATTACTTAACCTGTAATGTATTCTGCCCCTTTTTTGTCCGCATGTCCTGCTCTTTCCCCCCCCCCCCCCCTCCTCCTCCTCCTCTTCCCCCTCCCCCTCCACCCTAAATAAATGGAAAAATATTCACTGCCCAGGGCTACTGCTGAACTTCTCACTCTCTGCATCCAATTTGAAGCGGAGCCGCTGTGATGTCACCGGAGCGTCCAAACAGAGAGAAAGAGGAAAGGGGAGGAGGCCAGGAGGGAGGGAACTAGAGAGAGATGGCAACCTTCAGACCTGCAAGGTCACACTTCTTAACCCCACTGTTAAAAATCCAATAACACTTTATGAATGTTTTAGTTAGAAGTCATTAATGCAGCCGAGCATCTGTTTCCAAAAGAATACAAATGAGGTGCTGTCCCTCTCTGCTCTTTCCCACCTTCTCTCTCTCTCTCCCTCTCTCACACACACACACACACACACACACACAATGCCTCTGGGCACCAGCATCCTGATGTGCAAGGGGAAAAAAGTGGCCCCAAGGACCCGGACTCCACAGCGCTAAGCCAGAACCATCTCCTTGGAATTGGCTGACCGCATATTTAAAATCACCAGTCAGGTTAAACATCTGGTCTTTCAAATCCAAAGCTATGCAGCAACACTGTTACACACCAACTTGCTGGCTCCCATCAACTCCTACTGAAGTTACATCTCAAGAACAAAGGGTTTGCAACGTATTGGCTGTTTAACGGCGAATGACACAGTTTCAGAATTTGCCATTATATATATATATATACCATTATATGTGAGCCAGGTAGCAGAGAGTGAAAGAAACTTGGCCTCAATGTCAAGGTCAGCTGAAATATTCTTGGGTGAAATCGTCCCAGAGGTTTTAGTGGCACAGGCTTCCAGCAGAGGTCTGAATGCTGCAGACCTCAGAGTGGATTAAGTGGTAGACCTATATTTCCAGATAGAACAGTCTCTCAAGCATGACTCAATACCAAACACTCCCCGACACACTCTGCAAGCTACATACTCAGTCCAATTGGCAGAAATAAATTCAATACAACGCCATGAGAAAGCCTGCGTTAGAGGTAGGAGATGGTGCCTGTGTGTGTGTGTGTGTGTGTGCAAGTGTGTCTATGCGGCAAAAAGTGAGTAAGAAGGCTCGGCAGTTTAAATAAGCCAACAGGGTTGTGTACCCTCCTATTTACCCAGTGTGGGAGCTGGTGGTCACAGGAGAAAAGGCCACGGGGAAGAAGGGAATAGAGGTGTCGCGGCCGCCATGATGATGATGGAGTGTCTACAAATATGACTCCAAACAGGGTCATTTTGATTTGGCGGCAATACGCAAAGGCTGGCCCGTTAACTCCTGACCTTTTGAGTGTGACCTGTGGGGGAGGGGTCTCGCCGCCGAGGGAGGACAGAAAGAGAGAAAGGGGGAAAGAGAGAGAGGGGCTGTGCAGTGTCAGGCCCATTATGACCCGCTAAAAACTCGGGCCGCTCTCCGGCGAGGAGCCATCCATCATCGGGGCCTCTCTAATCAGCATGTTTGTCACTGTAACTAAACAGTGGGCTGAGCCACATCGCCACGCTATTGGCCCTGACAGGGAGAAATAAATCTGCTGCCGGCCAATGGGCTGCAGGCAGCCGAGCGTGACAGGAAAGGTGACAGACTCTCGAGGTCTCAACTAGTGCGAGATTAGGGGGAACTAGCCCAGACTCTGGGGCGGAGGAAACATTTGAACAGTTTTACTGGTCTTTAGGCGGCGGTGGAGGCCGCGGCCGCAGTGGCGTGGGTGTTGAAAGTGAGAATGCCTTTTCCCCCTCTCGCACAAGACAGGTCCATTTGTTCAGTTAGGAGGAACTCTGGTTCTCTTTGTAAAAGGTAACAGATAGGTGTTCTGTTCACTTTCCCGGTGACATCTCAGGAGTGAAAATCCTTTCTGTGGGGGTCACGCAGGATTAACCGTGGCACATTCTGTTGGGGAAAATGTTTCTCTGAGAAGGAAGATGGATTGTACTGTATTGCATATGATTCTTAGCTCTTTCTCAAATTCATATTCATCACATCGTTATCTCTAGCATTTGTTAGGGTACGCTAATTCTGGGGGGAAATGTTATAGGAGTTACATTCTGTTGAGAAAAACATTTTGATGATAAGAAAGGTAGCATGTATTGTAGCTAAACCCAAAAAGTACTATTAGTATTAATATTAGTAGTATTCTAAAAAGTATTACATAATATTACCTTTAAATTAAGATAACTGCAATATAACTTTACTTGGAGAGTGGTGAGTTATCCCCTTTCTTAGCACACATTATTCTGTGAATCCTCCTTTTTAACTATAAAGTACAGAAGAATATTACTAAGACAAACTATTTTCCTGATCACCGTCTCTGGTTAAACTTGAACAAAGGGCCCTTGGGTAATGTTAGTTTTGAGTTGCTTACTGATGTTTGGTGTAGTGATCACATTTGACAAAAATATTTATCTCATTTACATATATATCACGTTTTGGAGAAAAAACATCCTTGTGCTTCCTTGCATTTTTCATAGGCAATCCAGTCCATTGAGCAAGTCCTTTGGCTAGCTGTTGTTGTGTTTGGTTTTGTCTGGCCCCTTGCTTGCATCTCAGCAGGCGGGCTGTACACAGAAGCTCAAAAAGCTGGAGTTATTTGACCAGTTGGAGCAGAGAGCTTTTTCCACTCCGAATTCAAAGCAGAATTTCCCCCAAATGGGGGGAAAAGTTTTCTTGATGATGCAGTGCCGTTTACCACCAGCAGTTTGAAGAAAATTCTGGCAAATCTCAGGAAATCACAACTGGCACTGTTATTTTGAAGGTTTGATGGCTTACATCATAACAGTGTACCTCTTGCTTTCTCCTCTGGTCTTAGGCGAACTTGGCTGGTGGTTCTACTGTACTGTACTCTATGGGACCTGGATCACTCCCAAACAGCCCCTCGACTTGCAGTCTTTCCTTAAAGGCTGAGAACACTAATGCACATCAGTCCTTTCACAGTCTGTCAAAGCCTCGTAGTTCGCAGCTTTTCAGCTCTGCTCCACTTCCAACACATCAAATAGAGAAGGCTAACAATTCAAGATCCTGAGAAGTAAAGCCTGGGAGATAAAGAAGTATAGCTGCTAGTCAGTGGTGACCACACATAGGTAAATATCATTTTAAAAAGGACAAGAACTGAGCTCTAGTTCAAGGCCTTCACTGACGTCAAAAGTTAAATTACTCAATTTTCCATGTCTTGCAAAAAAAGCAGTGCATGTAGAGAGCAGAGCTTACACACTGTCTGTTGCTCCCACATATTTTCAACAAGGACATAGTGCATGTGTACTTCATCTACTGCAAAAAAACAGTACTAAAGGTTGATTTACCTAATCATGTCCCTTTTGAATATCAAGTCTTCATGAATATTCAAGCTTAAATGTCTTAAATCCTTTGTATTGTCTTTGTAGACATCTAAGATTGTAATGACGTGCAAGGTATTACCTCAGAAGATATTTTGGCTAATGTGCAAGAATCTTCAAAATGCATCTAGGGGCATTTTTCCAATAATGTTCAACGCTTATACAATGTGCTGAGGTGTCTGTAGGCTGGGCCGGGGGGACGGCCCAGGGAGGACATGTTTTCCATATCTCCTTTATGCAAGCTACACAAGACATACTGTATCTTGTTCTCTTATCAGTTATACAGTGACAGGTTCTCCAAGAGAAAGGCAAGAGGGAGACATTTTTGAAACTGTACATATCCTCGACCTGCAATCTGCAATCATTTTGTGTCAGTAGATAATGGTTTAATAAGAAGTATGTTCTTATTTTTTTTTTTTAGCACTGGTAGTAACCCTGGATCGCATTTCACACTCCATGGGTTACAATGGTGGCGGTGGTGGTGGGTTGCAGCAAGGGGGAGAACATACATACACTCATTTCTGCAAAGTAAAATGACACTATATCAAATCAAGCATTTCCATATGTGGGCTGTTGCTGCTGTTGTGGCTCTGGCGGCGCAGGGGCCGTGCGACAGGCCGAGAGACGGGTTGTGCTTTCCACTGGCAGCCCGGTCAGAGAGCGGGGCATTTGGTGAAGTCTGGAGCCTCCTACTGACAGAAAACAGGAACTGCCTCTCATCCCATGTTGGGCTGTCCCTAACCTACTGCATGTCAGATTTATCCCAAGGCAATAATCCATCTGTGGTCCTCTGCTGGACCAAACAATTGGAAAAATTCACCTATACTGAAAAATTGTTGACATGCGACAATATTACAGACTATATGGAATTACTGTTATAAATTAAGCTCCAGCCCTAATACCCAACCAAGTTCAGGACAGCTGCGGCCATTGTTAATCAGGCAGTTAAACTAAGCTTGTGCAGACACAAAAATGGAGGGGGACACGGGTACATGGGTATGGGACACAGACTTACTTTGAGAAGTTAATAACTTCTGCTTCACCATTAGACATGGGAATTTGGGCCATAAATCTAAAGGGCACTGAAGACTTGTCTGGAGGCCAGCTAAGATAATTGGGCAGTGTTTTGCAGTGTCGGCCTTTCTGGAGGCCGTGATGTGAGGATGTGTTTTGTGTATAAGGGAGCCACATGTTGTCCGCCGTTGAGGATTTGCAGCAAAGGTCAACTTGACCCTCTTGGCTCGCATCACAAGTTGTCTACATGGGACAGAAAAAAACACACATCCAGGAGGACATTTGTATAGCGCAACATTTTCCGAGATGGCAGAATATATTTTTTTTTTCTTTTTATGGTAATAAAGACATTACCGCTTCCTCCTCCCATCGAAAAGAAATTAAATTAGCCACTTTGCCGCAGTGTGGGTCAGTGGCTAAGGCAGTGGCCTTTTACTGGAAGCTCCCCTTTGCCAAGCTTGTCTTTACAGACATAAATTAGCCCAGGAGTGCTCGGCTAAAACATGTCAGGGGCTAAACGAAGATTGAGTGATGAGGTCGAACAGGGGAGACTGAGGACCAGGAGGACTGGCGGAATCGAGAACCTCTCGTCCTTCACTCCTCCCTCGCTGATCCCCCCCTTCCCCCCCAAAAAAAAAAAAAAAAAGGGGGGGTGGGGGTACTCCAGTCCTCCAGTACATGAGTTGGCACCAGCTAGAGTTCAGGAAGTCCAGGAGACGCCTCTGCCTGCCCTGAGAGTGAAACCCAAAACCAGTGACATAGCCAATACATGTCATATTCTCTCAGTCAAGAATGGTTTATTTTCCAAGGAATTTCAACCTAAAACCTGTTCTTCATAATTATCTTGATTTGTTTGAAAAACCAAGGTGGATAGTCCTGGCCCAATTGCCAACAAGAGACCACTGTTATTTTTGGTTGTAAAAAAAATGTGGGGTTTTCAACAAGACATCATTTTTCACGTTTCTAAAACAATGACAAAAAATATCTTGTTCTGCAATGGAGGCAGCAAATGTCTTCTCAGCGGTTGTCATCACAGAGTCAAAAATTCAGCAAATCTCTTGAAAAAGACAGAATATTGAGGCAGCAACAGGCACATTTTAAAGGCAGCCAGAGTCACATATATTCAGTCTGAGCGCCTAAGGGTGCTTGGAGCCACTCCAGGTGCAGTTCTCCATCTAAATAACCCCAGTCACTGGAAAAGGCCAGGGAGACTCTGATCCAACTGCTCCCTGCTTTTGGCGGAATCTCTCTCCGGGTCTCCAGAGGACGTTTTTATATAAAGGAACAACGAGAATTACTCTCGTCTTTAAAACTGGACATTCTCCCAGAGCAGTGTTGAAACAGATTGTAGGAAACATATTTAAACTTGTGCAAGTGAAGGGTTTAAATTGTCTATAAAATCTGATTCTTCTCGTTTTCACGAACAAACACAAGCAGCATCTTTTTTCTGCCAGAGAACTGTTGGTGCTTTGTCAAGCTACAAATAATTACCTACTTCCTATGGTGTAAATGGAATGCATGTCAAAGTAATTCCCCTGACCAGCTTGCCTCAAAAATTATGTATGTAAATACACAGTTTATACCGTACAGCCTAAGATTTGGGTATGCAGAGCAGAAACCTCTGCATGCTTTATCCTTTTCCAATTTTATCAGCAATAAAACTTACTGCGCATTGACAGACTATATCATTAAAATCGTACCTATACCGCATTCATTCATTACAAGTTCTCCCATTTCCACAGATATTGTTATGCATTTCACTCTAGGGACAAGAGTGGTTCCAGTTTGGTCCTTGAGTCCTCGTTCTGAACTGCAGAAAATACCACTGTAATTTTTTGTTTCCCATTTCAGTAATTACTTACTCTCACCGACACGTTTTGCCATCCAGCAGCCACATTAAATGAGTCACACAAAAATTCAGCAACCCACAGCCTTGGTGGTGGTCGATTTCAATTTCTTATTCAGTTACAGTTTATTGTATCGTCTTAGCAGAAATACAATTGGCTACCTCTGCAGGGAATCAAAAATAAAAACAAAACAATAGCATTTTGAACTCTAGGACTTAATATTTATTAACAAGCTTAACATTATTAGGTATCAACCCAATCCTAAAAAAGAAAATTAACATTGATCATGCAAAAATAAGCAATTCAGCCCATCTTTGTTCATACAAAAAAAAAAAAAAACATGTCTGCGCCTTTAAAAGTTCTTGATCCACAGTAAGCACCAAGTTGGTGAGGCTTGAAGTAGGAGGGGGGGGGGGGGGGGGGGGCTTTCTCCACTGTTCTGTTTAAAAAACCCTGAGGTATTAGGGTGGACTAATCTTTAAAAGGTTAATTTATTCATAGAGATTTTGACAGAGATGTATGGCCGAACCAACATCTCAGGCACCTCTTCCCAGAGGGAGACGACTTGTGCAAAGAACAGAGAGGGAGAAAGGGAGGGAGGAGGGGGAGGGGGGGCGGGGGGGTGCGGCTGGGCAGAAAGATGGAGTGCAGAAGAGAGACAGAGTGGGGAGTCAACATGCTATAAACACAAACACATAATTACCTCATAGGGGCTGACAATGACTCTGGCCTTTAACCCAGCACACTTACATCTCTCCCGTCTGTCCTCTCAGCTCCGCCAGGGAAATGTAAACTCAACATCATCTATACTGTACATGATG
Organism: Centroberyx gerrardi; assembly: GCF_048128805.1. Lineage (NCBI taxonomy): Eukaryota > Metazoa > Chordata > Actinopteri > Beryciformes > Berycidae > Centroberyx > Centroberyx gerrardi. The sequence goes on from NC_136010.1 coordinate 8,055,608, forward strand.
TTTGGTAATAAAAATGGAGCACATGGTGTCAAGACAGCCCCATGTACGAATTTTCTCATTTGCAGATTGTCAAACACGCTTTTTTTCTCTTCTTTGTTGACAGTTTGGTATTTAATGCCAAATTTAATACCAAAAAATACAAATTTCTACATTTAATGGCAAAAATAAGAATTGGAAATACCACTTTCGTGTTTTAAAGCAGTGATTACATGAAATATAGGCTATTAAATTGCCAAGCCTTTTAGTATAGCAACTCTTAGTTGGGCATATTGAGACTTTATGACCTTTGGCAAATGATATACAAATGCCTCCCCGAGTCAGCTTTTAAAGTAGACAGAGGCAGACTGCAGGCATGAAACTGCATGCATGTATAAACCCTTCAGTTTGAGTTAAATGATGCTGAAAGCATAACATAGAGATTTCTGACTGTCACTCTTTTACGGTAAGGGGTTTTCTCAAAAACATTTAGAGATTGTGAAAATAAACAGCAAATTCTAAACAATCAGGGCTTTTGCGTGGCGGTGCCAACAAAAAGCCAAACACAGGAGGGGTTGATGTGGCACTTTGTACAAAAGGCCAGCGCTCTGGATCGGCGGGACGGGGGCAGAATGAAGTGATGCTTTGTAAGACTGTTTAAAACGTCTATGGGGGTTTCGCACACAACTAGATTTTGAGTGCTCACATAGTGAATTTTGACTTAAACTGCAATTTTACTGATGTACTCGCTGTACGTTGTTTATCTGCGTTTCTGTTTGTCACGATTCTTGGCCAGGTCTCTCTTGGAAAATTTCAACAGGGCTACCTGGTAAAATAAAACTTAAATAAAGAAAACAAAAATCGAAATCAATCTCTCACGTCAGACGGTATAACCGCTGATCGGTTTCTGCGAGACGCTCACCACTCATCAATTGAGACATGATTTAATTTGGAGCGTGAGGGTTTTTCCCCCTCCAAATGGTCACGCATCACCGCACATGGCCACGTTTTTAACTTTTTTAACTCTCGACTTGGATTCTCTTGTGTTGTGAACCGGTGAATTGTTCCAACTGCCTTACATATTTAAGGTTTCAGAGGGTTATCATAACTAATTTCTTTCACATTTTGCAATGTATGGCCTTTTTAAATTTGACCCTCCCCGTTAGTTAATTCATAGTGAAACTACCCAAATAAATGGCATGTGTTCTAATTGTAAGACAGTCAGTAGAGGACTGGGGAAACCACAGACAGACCGGGACTATATATACTTTTGTACAAGCAGTTGACAACGCGTCAATATTAATGTGTCACACCGAGAGCGATGATGTGAACAGGGCCAGCTGCAGGTCAACAGACAGACACTCTACGGCCTCGGAGCACACTGGGGTTAAAAACTGGGAGCCGAGTCTGTACGGCGGGCGCCGGGCCCGTCACTGACACAAGTGACATGACTGAAAAGTTCCAGTCCCCCCAGACGAGTTACATCTGTGCTATTCTTGGTGTTCAGATTGAAAAACCATGCGATAAGAGTGGCATGGAAAAGCTGGCCCAACGTGGATGTGTCATCTGTGATTATGGCTATAGGTTGCCTGTGTGAAGTCACTCTGACACCACCACAAGTCCTCCAGCTCCCCCACGGGACGCACTGAGGCCTTGACGTGAGCTGGGCGGGTTTGGCCTGCCAGCTCCTTACACCGTACTCTCGCTGGTCATCAGTCTCATCGCATTGAGTTAAATAAATTTGTCACAAAGTGCTTTACAGTGCAAACAAAGGGACATGACTAATTCAATTAAAAACAACAGAAAAAATTATCACAATTGCAAGACATGACGTCAATTTGTGTGTGTGTGTGTGTGGGAGTACACTAGGGCTGAAAGATATTGACAAAAAATCTAATTGTGATTATTTGACAGAATATTGCAATTGTGATTTAAACTGCGATTTCATCACAAGTTTTTCTTGTCATAATATTTTTAGAACTTCTAAATTATTTAAAGAAAAGCAATCTGGTTTAAAAAAAAAAAAAAAAAAATGATGTCTGTGTGCAGGAGTTTGAGTATGATGAAAGGTTTTCACCAATATTGTACTTGATTCATGGACCAAAGATTACCTGCAGCTCTAAAACACTTTAGAAATCGATTTTGGACGCCCCTCTCCCTTAAGCAATTAATTGCAGTCTCTGCGATTTAGGAAATTGCATAAGTTCATATTGCGATTTCAATTTTCTTTCCATTAATTGTTCAGCTCCAGCGTACACATGCATGTTCTAGTCCCCTGACCTGTAGTCTACTGGGACAGCTGCACCCCGGAGGTTAGAGAAGCGGGCTCGTGACCAGAAGGTCGCCGGTTCAAATCCCTGGAGCGGCTGGGAAAATGTGGGTGTGGAAAGTGAATGAATAACGCTCTCCTGTCCCTCAACAACCGCTGTCAAGATGCCCTGGAGCAAGGCACTTAACCTGCAACTGCTGAGTGGCCAACAGTAGAAGACTGCGGTCGTCCAGGGGGGAAAGTGTGTAACTGTGTTAATGTGAAGCAGGGCATCGCTGGGAACGAGCGTGCTTAGTCGACGTTCCCTGGATAAATAAAAGGTTAAAATAGAAAAACATTAAAAAAAAAAAAAAAAGTTGGTACTGAGGCTGTCATGGTGAGTTAGCCCTACTGACATGCATCAGCTGTACTGCGACAGACAGACATGACCCGGACAGCCTGGACTCTGGAGGAGGAGGAGGTGGTGGAGGTGGGAACACAACCCTCTCTTCTCTTTCACCTTCCCTCTCTCCTTCGTCCAGACTTTTGGGCCACGCGGGTCTCTCGCCCTCCCCGTCTCCCCGGTCCCCTTGCTCTGGGCGCATCTAATTGAAAGCGATCTCTGGGCTGAGAGAGTTCCGTTTCTTCTCTAATCCCTCCACTGGGGGAGGCTCACATGGTCTCAATTACCCCCACCCCACCCCAGAACACTGGGTCCCCTCTCTCCTCTCCCTCTATCCCTCTCTCCGGCCTGCTCCTCTGCCAATGCACCGGCCCGGGCCCTTTTTCAGCAGTTTATGTTATTAAACGCACACTGCCGAGTTCCTGTCCGTCACAGGGGCCTGGAGATGTTATCTCCCCTGCCGCCGTATACAGTTACCTCCAAAATATTCCATAAATTAGATTGGGATTGGCAATTCGGAATATAGAGGTGGAGGCTGAGGTGGTCGGGGATTGGTTGAGGATGGGAGGGTGTGGGGGCGGCGGCGGTGAGGATCAGGGAGGCGCGGTGTAAGTAATAGCATGGGAGGATCTCCTCGTGTTTACACTGGATGGAGAACCATTGGGAGGTATGTCATTGGCACAGTGAAGGGGAACACAGGAGAAGTGGAGGGTGCTTAAGGGCTTTGGGATAAGGAGGAGAGGAGACCCAAATCCAGTTCCTATTTGGATAGAGATTCTTTTGGAGGTGGATTTGAATATCTAGACTCAAAAGAGTCAGACTGGGCTCGGGGGGGTTGTGTGCGGTGATAGGCATGCATCCCCCTCCTGTAATTAAACAAGGCTGTATTTGGACAAGTGACTTTTCAACCCCCGGACAGCTCTGTCAATCCCCAGAGCATGGAGAAAGGTCCTGAGCCGAGACATCCGTGGCCAATTAGATTAGGAGGAACCTGTGAGGTCTCCAAACAATGGGCTCTCAGAGGATCTGCAATAACACAAACATGGCCCCTGACACACAGCCCCAGCACTTCAAAAGAAACCATTACCAGTCTTAGTCGAAGCGGTTAAAGACACACATATTAACAAACACAAATTAATTACATTAGCCTCCCCTGCAGAGGTTCAAGATCATCTTGACTCCAGAAAATAAAAATAGTCTATTCACAGGCTTGTCTTACACATGGGGACTGAATTTGAAATTATTATTGGCTGTTAACCATCACACTGCCTATACCTGTGAGTATAATTTTCCTATCCATCTTACCAGCTATCGTACTTACTAGGAGGAACTTCTTTTGATTATAGCCGAGCAGTTTCCTGTTCTGAGCTGAGGAGGCTTATTATAGGATGGAGATGCACTCCGAGTTCCTATGCGGGACAAATTCAACTCTGAGCGACTGTTTAGTTCCTTGTTCAGGTATAAGCGGGCAGGCAGTCGGCTCAGCTAAGCAAAGTAGGTATGAGCATGCGTTAGGAGGAACAGGAGGAGGGGAAGTGGGGGCACTGGGACTGGGTCAAGGGTTCAGCCTTAACCTTGGGGGCTGACTGATCTAAATTCTGTTACCTGCTAGACGCCATGCATGGCTAATGTGCTGCACTGTCCCTTTAATTAGGGCTGACCTCCTGGGGAGCCGGTGGTAGTTTGAAGCATTTAAAGACAGAGCATCTTGTGATCCGGGGGGGGGCTCGTTTGAAAATGAACTCGTAGCAATTTGCTGATTACCATATTGCACATTAGAAAAGAGCTCTGTGAGGGGAATTGTAAAACTTTATTGGACTGGGAGAAGAACGGAGACACAAAATTGACCAACAGCAGTAAAAGAGCAGCTCCAGTGTGCACTTCCCTCAGCACATCGGTTTTTATGAAGGAAAACACCACAACTGACATGTTTTCCAATAATTTAGACAGCTACCATTAAGCAAAAACAGCAGCTCTGGTAATAATCATCCATTCAGGTGACCTCTTAATGAGACAGAGTGTAAAATAAAAGCCTAAAGATGCAAAGAGGCTGGGTAAAATGGAGTCAATTACTTTTCTTGGACAGAATAAACTCGCCTGGCACAGTGCAATGAAATTGTGTTCCTGCTCATCTTGAAATCATAAATTCACTAAGGAGTGACCACATACTGTTAAATGAAATAATTCTCCTGCCTCAGACATTTTGACAGTGTGTTCCCCTCTTCATTGCAATGTATTCAACATTGTTAATAATTGCATTTGTCCAACAGCTGACAGTGGTAAGTCTTTTAAAAGGTTTTGTCTTTATAAGTAGCTCAATAATAATGTTCTTGGTGCAGTTAATCACAGGATGATTAGTGATTATGTTTGACTTCTGCAAGTGTTTCAGAGCCACAGCCTCTTAGCAACGAAAAACATTTTAACATCCACAAGTGCAATGAAATGCTGGTTGATAATCAAAACTGACTGTGGCAAGAAACACCTTTCTTTAACCAGCTGTTGGAGAAAATAATACATCTTTAATTTGTCACATTATTCGGCAGCAATCGACATGTTCAACTGCGCTTAATATGTGTCGGACCAAACTCGCTCCTTTGTTCTCTCCGCACACACACACCCATCTCCTGCAGCATTTTTGTCAGGGACAATCTGTTCTTGATTTGAGTTTCCTGATACATATAAAATGCACAATGTTGAACAAGAGTGTTGCATTGGAGTCAAAAGGAGCCCCTGAGCCCCTGATAGGGCACGAGCTCCTGATGTGGAGCTGCAGAGCCTGCCTGTGTTTGTCTGTCCTCCACTCTGGAACATGTGGTTTTGGTTACAGAATGTTTTACTGCTCAACAATGTTTCTGCCTTGGAGCTCGGCACACTGCATAAAGAGTACTTTGTCCCCTGATGCCCACACGGGAACAGTCTGCCTCATTGCACATATACACACACACAGAGAGACACACACAAACACTGGGTGATGATGACATCAGCAAGGCCACTGAGCCCATGTCGATAAAGGTACCTTTTTCCCCCCCTTGACGATTGCACCTTCCTAGTGCAGCGCCCCTCTCTGCCCCTCCTTCCACAGCACAACTTTAAGTCAATACTAATATTTTCAATGCTGTCCATTTCCACTGTGCCGATATTAAAGTCTGATTGTCTGTCTGCCTGCCAGCCTGTCTGCTATCCTCTGCAGCACCAGCGCCTGCTAAAATCAGCGAGTGGCGCTACCAAATCCCTGGCCTATGACAGATGGATCGCTAGATCAAAGCAAAAAACAGCAGAGTGCGCCACCAAGCCAAGTGCTCCGGACTGAAACTAATAAAGATCAGACGTATTGAGTAGTGCATCGTATAAAAAAACAATGAAACAAGAACTCAGAAAAAATTTGAATTACACATGTGCATGTGAAAACCAAATAAAACTTCAAATGGGAACTGTAAATTACCAAATTACAACAATGGGATCTCAACAGCCAATAATCCTGTTAGGAAAAGTCTACCAAGTGCGCGGGAGACAAGTGAGCACATTTAATGTTAGTAACACAACATCACACGTGCAGCTCTTTTCATTCACAGTGGTCTTTTACAGCAAGAAAATGTGATTTTGATCTCATGGCCCTATTTGAGGGAGGCGATTAGCACACCCAGGAGTGCAAAGTGAAAGGCTATGGAGTGAGTTGGAGGATGTCTGGCATGAAGTCACTGCGGTTGTCACTTGGCACACTCGAATCATGTTTCTCAGAACCTAACTGGTGCTAAACACTGGTCATATGTATTGACAGAGCTGGTGCAGAGGGGCCACTTAACAGCTTCTGCCCCTGCACTGTGTTCAAACTCCATTTCCCAGCAGCAACCCCGCCCTACGCATGGCAAGCATAGACCAATGCCATTTTGACATTTCTCTTACTTCGCTCCTCTGTCGGCTTTAGCTGCATGTCGGCTGTCACTTCATTTAACAGCTGGAATCATTACAATGCCAGGACATTATTTGAATTGAACGGTTAACTAAAATTTACAAGCCAACTGTTTCGAAATTGTAGTCGGTAAACAGTGCAGCCAAACTATGCGAAGATGAAATACGACTACCTTTAAGATATCAAATTCGCCGCATATAGGTTAAACTGTGCTTGAACTTGGAAGGTCCTGCACACAGGCCAAACGTCTACCCTCACAGTTCATCACAGCATCCATCTGACACCCAAAACAGTCTGCCCACACCCCGGGGCCAACAACATGTGTAGCATTCGGTAGCCTTCTAACCCCGGACATGGTAACAGATGGGCGAGGGTCAAAGCCGAGCGAGGGAGAGCCATCCAGGAATTCTACTGAGCGGACTAAGTGCCAGAAACACCTCATCGCAGCCAGGAGGGGTTGAAAGGTGACATTTGTTCAACATTACTGCGTGTCGGCTTCAGCGCCCGGATTGGAAACCTCACACCTGCTGGTGTCCGAGGCTCAGATACTGCTGTTTCACGTCAAATAGAAGATGTGCAATGACAATGTGCTTCTATAAAACCAATTTGCTTTTATGTGTGCACTGACATCTCTGCAGGCCCTGAAGCTTATATGACTGGGGCAAATCGTTCCATTCTGGAGGTTGTGGCCAGGCATAACATAATACTGTCTAAGTCTAGGCCTAGTAAACCTTGCTGTTCATTATATCACAGCTGATTGACTGAAACAAGCTGAATAAGAGGAACTTCAAGCTACAGCGACCTAACAAGCAGGGGCATTTTTCACTTACATAATACTATTGAAAATAAACCCACTAAACAGAACCGATAATTCAATTCAGTTGTAAAATAAACATCACTGCTCAATCAGCAGCATGTCTACCTCATGCTATCATACATATCAAGTCTGTCTTTTTTTATTTTCTTTTAGGGTTTCCTTTTTGAACTAAACTTTGTGTCAAGATTTGAAAAATGAATCCATATTACCAAGAGGCCTGAGAGTGATTTCTTCAATAATAAAATAAAACAAATAAAACAAATGAATAATAATAATAATTTAATTTACTCTAGAATTAATTTTCAGGGGTTCATCTGAACAGAGGACTTATCTCTTTAAGTAAATATGCAATAGTTTGCAATGGTTTACAATATAATTGATTAATCACTGTGTTATGTGCACTATTTTGGCCCAATTTGTGCTTAGTCTAACTCACAGTTCAAATTTATGAAGCATTTCTCATTTAGATAATGCAATGGCAATGCAACTCATTGACTGCTCTTTGGCTTGACATGCAGTTTGCAGAGGCTCCAAAATCAGTGATCTGTCGCCATCTTCTGGTGAAAGAAAAAAACACTTCCAGGCATGGTGAGAAAGCCACAGAACCTCTAACTACTATTTCTCAGTGAAAGGAGTCATTTAGGATGCCAAAGTTTGATGGTGATTTTATGGAAAGGGAAAACACAAACATTTATTGAGAAATATCAAATGAACAATCAGCTATGTATAATTCCAGAGTGACTTACAATGAGCGAGTATAGACAATACGGCGAGTATAGACAATTTACAGTTTCCCATCCACCTCACTTGAATGTCTTTGGACTGTGGGGGGAATTATTTATTTCCAACATACTATTTACATTGAGTTCAATATAACAAGACTTTAAACAAGTGAGAAAATACAGAAGCTTCAATTTGACCCTGCTTTCTTTTGTCCAAAAACATAACTTCATTATTTCATCACAATGTCCATCTCATCTATATTCAGTACAGTCATTGTCAAACTTTCAAATCTGTTTCTCCTTTTCATCCCTGCAAAATGATTCAAGTGGTGTTTATGAGCAAAACTATCTTTAAAGATGAAGGATGAAGCCCACAGTCTGACATAACAATGTTGCAGAAGCCGAACGACAACCTCAAAGAAATGCTGGTGGAGGGGGAAAAAAAGATGAAGTTGCTTATTTGACTGTGATGACTTGTTTCCCTGTGTTGCTAATGATAATTAACATGCAAATGAGCCCTGGGAGCAAAGCAGGGGCACAGTGGTCCGCTGTTCATAATTACTGTGGAACATCATGGTTATAAATGAGATCTTTCCAGATAGAGGCAGGACAGTAATTGGGGTTGTGACTGAAGAACCTGCGCCACAGAAAAATAGTATTGGTAGTGCAGTGTCAGTAGAAATATTCTGTTTATTTTATGGTGTGTCTATTCCCTGGGGAGGCTGGTCCAGAGTGGACAGGGAGGATGATCATCCACAATATTTTGAAGAAAAAATGTGAAAATAATATGTTTAGTCTTAAATATAGTGAATTTAAAAGCCATACATTTTTGTGCCATATCTTTTTACCCTGCAATTTATCCTGCATTTTACCAAGCCTTGTGCTTCTTGAGTTTTTGAGTCAGGCTTCTTTGTTTTACACATTTAAGTAAAAAGTTAAAGATCGAGTTCGAGGGCTGAGTTTCCCAAAAGATTCTTAGCGCTTAAATCATCTTTGTCCATTGGATTATTATGGAACTATGTTGATATTAGCGCTAAGATGGTTTTGGGAAACTGGGCCCAGTTCAGGACAAACATTGTCAACACAGTTTGGCCATTTGTAGCCGATATCAAAGACCCTAACCCTAACCGAATACATCATGTAGTACATTTTGTTCTTTTTTCACTGAAATACTGAGGGCGACATCAAATGTATTAATACATAATACAAAAAGTAATAATACAAAAAATGTGGAGAAAATGTGAGCTCAATAGGAGAGTTAAATCTGGAAACCAGGAAAAATAAGATTCTTTGTACTCCAGCCTTCTTGCTGAAATTGGTTTCTCCTGTGCACTTGTCATCATGACATTGGAAAAAATAGAAAGCGTCTTTGTGTTTCCAAAAGAATAGAATAGAAGAATAGAAGAAGTGAAGTAATCAGTCCAATGAAGTAAGACTCACATGTCTATATCTGTGGGAGAGCTTCAAACGGGACAAAAATAAACACCTGGGAAAATGCAGTATTTTGATCTTTTTAATCTATGTATGATTTATTCCATGAAAACTTTTGGAAACAAGCAATCCAGCTATTTGACAAAACATGCAAGTAGAAGGTTAAAGCTACACTAAGTGATTTTTTCTGACCACCAGAGGGTGACAGCAACCGCAACACATTTTGTAAACACACACATCAAAGCTACTGCGACGGAAGCCCTTCAGGACAAACCGTGCATAAAGGCTAATGGCTAAAATAAACGTACCTATGGAGAAATATCGCCGGTTACCAGTCTCGCTTTGCCAGATTTTTCTCCTGCTGAAGGTTACATGTCCCACAATGACAAGTGAAGAGGTAGGTAGCAAGTTTACTTTAAATTAAAAACGTTTACTCGCTCTCTTCTTCGATTCGCCATTACTCGGGCCGACTTTGACAACAAGCTTTAGGAAAGAGGTGAAAACAACAACACAGCTGGTCCGCGTGTGTGGATGTTTGTTTATATCATTACGTCTCATGGAAATCTCCACGTAGCACACGTTAGTTTCAGGATTGGTTACAGTGTCTGAAATCGCTTATTGCAGGTTTAATAGACAATAGTTTGTATGAGAAAGCCTGGAAAGCTTTAATGTATTTACATTAACGAATATCCTCTTCACATGATGAAGAGCAGATGACGGGCTGATGTGATTACATGTAGTTTTTAGAAATTTTAGAGCACTTCAGAAGCCAAAGACACAATGTAATTAGGAAGTTGTTGCTTGGCTTGTCCTTCTGGGACACACACACATGCACACATTTCACCTGAGGGGTCAGAGCACAGTGGCGCCCCTGGTGGAGTTTAGGGAAAAGATTTGGGACGTATTTAGACGTTTCGGTGTTAGAGAGCAATGCTCCTGCTGTGGAGCTCAAAATAGGCAAGTTTGACATATAAAGGCATTGTTTCTAAGCATCCTATCACCTTGACAGTATGTTACAGATTTTCCTGTTCACATTTTCATAAAGAGCATAGAAAAGCAGAGATGCAATCATTTTCCTATTCCTTATACTGCAAGGCTGAATCCAGTGCAAGAGGCAGCTTGTTCTGCTGGAAATCCTCTTAATCAAGGATCAAGCTTGGCAGCGGAGGGATTCAATCCCACACACCTGAAGAGACTGGAGCTTTTAAGGCCTCCTGCAATAACCTCATGACACGGTTCAAACGTCTCGGATTCTCTGAAAACAATCTATCTCAAAAAGGGGTGACTGATTATTTCCACCAGTCACAATCGAGTCTAAAGGAGGTTAACTTGTTCAACGGGGCAATACGGAAGGGGATGCATGGATCCCTGATACCACAGATGGGCGAGTGTTGTCAATCGTGAAAGGAGATAGCAATACAGTCCACGGCTTGTGGATGACGAAGCCGAGCAGCGATCCAATGTGCACTGCACACATGGGTTTGAATCCCACCATTGTTGCTGCCAGTGAGAAGAGGCACTGCAGGCTGAACAGGGCAAGTCAAATCACATTCAGAACCTGCTCACATGAGACAGGTTTGGTGGGACAGCGACAGCGTCTGTGCTGCTCTCCATTGTGAAGGCTTTGCCCACCACCAGACACACATGTCCATTCTGTCATCCATAAAACCCCCTTAAGTAAGTAAGTCTTTTGTCTTTGTTTTTTGGTAAAATACATAAAACACAGCCTTCTACAATTGTGGTTGTCTTTCTAACAGTGTGAACCTCTTTCAGTCAACTCTGTAAAGAGTACTCAAGGTCACATCCAGCAAGGTTTTGTCATGATTGTACTGATAAACTGTATCTGCGAATGAACTATAGGGCCTACCTGCTCACATCCCATCTAGGCATCTTGGCTTTCTTCTTAGTGTTGCAGTGGAAGCATCCTGGGCCAGCAGACCAGAGGTTAACGGATCATAGGCATCTTTTGCTGCTTAAAGTGAGACCTGTGATGAAGAATAGAAAGAAGAAGATTAAATTAACTTCTGGCTTTCAGAAGAAGCTAGAACAGAAGCTCATAAAGTGCTTATAGGGTTCATGCACTGCAATGTGGCATCCCTCTCTGTGAAGTTCTCAAGATTGCTCTTGATGAAACTACCTCCTTAAGCCTTCGTTTGCTTGTCTGTTACCTTGCATCTCAAACCAATGAATGGATATCACGATCAAAACAAAACATTTCATTCATGCATTGACCTACCTGCTATAGGTAAAATCACTAATCTCCTGGTAAGTGAATGTCCACTGGCTGCAGCAAGGATCCTGTCCATGCCTGAGACTTCTAGCCTACTGCCTGGTGTACAAGCCAATCATGGGACATTTGGCATCTGTCAAATTCAGCTGAAACCACCTGGTTTAGGCTAGTTGCTGTAGTTGAGTCTCGAAACATTTTGAAGCAGGTTACTGTTTGCTACTTTGTTTACCTGGCCTCTCGGCTTCCGTAGGTCAAAAGTCCAGCTAGTTTCAACTTTTTTAACGGACTGATAGTTTCACGCACTGATCTCTATCAATCCATGCCATCCAGCAACGCACAGGTCTCACCGAAGTACATTCTTAACTAGTATTTTTTATGTAGTACAAACGCACGTGTGAACGCCGCCGCCATATTGCGGCGTAAAGGGCACAAACAGCCCGGCTGCCTCTGACTTGAGTTATTTGAAAAATAACAGAAAATACATTTGTAGACATTCCTTTAGCTGAAAACGCCACTCTACCTGTTGTTTTTAAAATACGTCACGTTTGCGCGCACCCCGGCCTAGATAGGTAAGACTAATTACCAGAAACAAGACTTCCGGTTTGACCGCTTAGCCTTCAAAATAAAAGCGCGAGATTTGAAAATAGGTAGAAATACTGTTTTAAACTAATTATTTTGTATTTAATCGTCAAATCGGCTCAGACGAACCAGAGGAGCTTGTCATCTTCTCCAACATGTTGCTTGTTGTATCACAAGCTTTAGGTTAGGAGAAGGGAAGTATTGCTTACAACAGGGATGGGATTGGCAAGCAGGACAAAATCAATGTAACCACACTGGCTAGAAGGAATAGGAGAATAATTAAAAATACTTACATACTTTACATTGCTTCACAACACTTCCCATGTATCATGGCTTTTATTCCTCCCTCTAACACATTACACTGAGTTGATTTATTAAAAAGTAACTTTTCTCTCTTTTAGGATAATGCTAGTCACCTATAATTAATTACATACTGTATGCTAAAGCATTAGCATGTGCACCAGGCAGAGCTATCTACCGGAGGCACAGAGGTGAATTTGGTGCTAATTCGCTCGTCATATTGGATAAGATGACCAATGGGCCAAACTCCCAAAAGGTCAGAGCAGTCCAGTAGTCCACTTTTCAGTAAACTGAAAAAGTCAACTGAAAAAGGGGAAAAGGTACAGTATATCACAATATGTCTTATAAGAGGGCCCATGCAGCTGGAGGGTCAGTAGCCAGAAAGAGAGTAGGACAGTTGTGCCAGTCTAGTAATCTGATAACCTTTCTTTCCTCCCTTTTCCCATCTTCTTGAAGTTCTTCATCTATAGATGACACTGGCATGCTGGCATGTGCCACACATTTGTGAGAATGATCGTGAGAGAGAGAGAGAGAGAGAGAGAGAGAGAGAGAGAGAGAGAGAGCGAGCAAGTTAATTAAAAAATCCATTCCTGGCATAACTGGGTTTGGTGGAGGGGTGGTGTAGGTGGTTATGTAAGATAGCACCTGGGATCCCTGAAGCATGCAAGCAATACAGCATACGATCAGGTGTTGCAAGGGCACCAACTTACCTGAGAACTGCTGGTCAGGGACTATGGCTGAAACTAGTGCCTCTAGATATACATAGACACCCAAATCATGCATGTGTTCCTGGTAGATTGGCACTTTAGCATACACTAGTGATAGAGTGATAGTAGGCTCCTATTGGCCAAGCCACCGTCAATTTTGAGTTTTAGAACTGAAATCTCTCAGCTTTCTAAATGTCCCTACACTTTCTGTATGCTACAAATCAGTGTTGGTAGACTTTCAAAATCATGTGGAAATAGTGGTTATGCTTTACTTCCTTCAGTTGACAGGTAGTTTTACTTCTGTTAGACCAGTGGTTTTCAACCTTTTTGGCATTTTGGCAACCTTCATGCCTACTCGTAACACCCCGCCACAGGCTGAATGTGCAGGGTTCAACCAAAAAATAATTTCCCTTTTCTGGTGGTTGTTTCATTTGATTATTAGAGGCCGTGAAGCTGCTATTCAGCATTTCACATGAAAAAGGCAAAAATTAGAGAAAAATCAGGAAAATTAGACATGATAATAAATTTAGGTATGTTTTTTTCGGGGATCCCGACTCCTAGGTTGAGAACCACTGTGTTATACCTGGCCTGTCTATAGTGTTAAAGCACCAACCCCTCCCAAAACTCACTGCGCTTGGACTCATACTGTGATTAGAGATGACCTACTATACTGCTGTGACTGCCCATAATAATATAATACAGTAATACAATGTCAATGTGATGTGGTTCAATGTGATGTTCAACATATAACACAGGGGTATTTTTGTACACAATCGCCCAAATCTGTTACCTTTTGGATGTCTGAACTCTTATTTAGAAAACCATTAGGATTTTGAAAAGGAGGAGAAGAACACAGTGTTTGCACTACATTCTTTATTTTATGATCAAGTGCAACAACCAACAACAACACAAACCAATCCACGTCTTAGTTCTTGGTCATCACCTAGAAAAAGGAAATCATAAAGAGATGTTTTAAAATGCTATTCCAGAGGGAAACTCTGCACTGGATGCTTCTTAATCACAATATATCTAATCCACACTCATCTGAGCCACACATACTTAAAGTTGGACTGAAAGCTTATATTATATTATTCTTGTGCATGTATTTTATGATAATATGTGCATTTTGCAATGTATTTCATTCTGGTAAATGACTGCATTTCCTATGCTAAGTTTGAAAGGAGGATTTTATTTGCAACATGAATATTCATATAAAGAATACATAATAGGGATTTCTGTGCACTCTTACGACTGACAATTGGTTTTCAAATTATGCTGTCCAATGTCACTTGAATGACACTTCAATGATAGATATTCTACACCTGTACTGCAGGTGGCACACTCCTACAAATTTTAAGTGTAACTATCTGCCACTTGAGTAGGAGTTGAGTATGAAACTTGGAATTTCATGAACATTCACATTTTAACACTCAATGATTTCCTTTTAAGTAAAACCATTTTCCTGCTTTTATTTCAGCCCAACTTTACAGAGCCACATAATCACCACCAAGAAATGGCTGCCCATCAACAGCTGTGGGTTTTAACGTTAATTGCCTTGTCACAAAGACAGTAAACCGTAAGTACGCTGAATCTATCTGCAGAGCTGTAAGCAACAGAGAGAGCACTGCACTAACACTGTCAAGTGGACCCAAAAAAACAATCTATGCACTGTACTGTAAGGTGTTTTGGATAGAAGCATCCACTAAAAGGCACATATTATATTAACAAATACTGTACAAGCCAAGCCCATTTCCACTCACATTGTTGATCCAGGGGATGTAGGCGCTGACGCGGGTGAAGACGGAGGGTTTCTTGGGGTAGTTGCAGCCCATGCTGGAGCCGAAGCTCACCACACCGTGGACGTCCCAGGAGCCGTCAGGGTTCTGGCAGTTCAGGGGGCCACCAGAGTCTCCCTGAGGGGTAACAGAGCCAGACGTGACGTTTGGATGAAAATCAGGCAAAAGATGGCAAAAACATTTAGAAATTGTACATATATAATAATCATTATGGCACTGTATAAAACTATTCTAAACTGTAAGGCTGGTATATTATATTTTCACAGGAACTCCATTTCTACATTACATGAGACTATAGAATAAAATGTAGGGGTTGTGGGAAATTAATGTGACTCACGTTGCAGCTAGCCAGCTGTCCATCTCCTCCAGCACAGATCATGTTGTTGGTGACCAGGCTGCCCCACCAGTCAGGCTTGGTGCAGTTGGAGTGGCTGACCACAGGCAGGAGGGCCTGCTGCAGGATGTCAGCGATGGGACCTCCAGCTGTGGAAAAGAACAGGGCAGCCAAATTCAGGACGGCAGTCAAGACCACCTTAATCGAGTCCAAGTCAATTCCAAGACCAGGTCCAGTTGAGCTCAAGTCAAGACCAGGTACAAAGGGTGTTGAGACCAAGTCAAGACCAAGACCAAAATAGGCAATGAACAGTGTACATGTCTTTCCAAATGTAAAAATAAAGGTGTAGGAGTTCCTTAAGGATCAAAAGAGATGATAGCTGTGAACTATACACTTTGAAATGCAACTAATTAATGCATAGGATTTTGACTAATCAATTCATAGATGTTTGAGGACCATTACATACTATACACAGGTGTAATCCCTCAAAATGTTTGTAGTGCTAGGGAGAAATTGGTGGACCAGGTGGAAAAAATTTAACTTTGAAATTGTTGAGATTGGCGGGAAAAAGGTATGAGACCGAGTTGAGTCAAAGACATCATAATTGTGATGTTGAAACCGGACTCAAGTACGGCCATGTTCAAATTATTATCCAATGGCATTCAGATTGATGATTAACTTCTTGAGTCCTGTGTAGCTGGATTCCCTGTTATTCTTATGTACTTAAAATTCCTTTTTCTGTTCCTGAAAAATGTCTTTCTTGATATAGGACTTTTGTATTACAATCTAATATTGTAACTTATCTTACAAGGGAAAGGGGCACACATCTACTCAGCCTCATCACCAGAAAATGAAAGAGGGAAGTTGATATAATATTAAAGATATGAAAGGGCATAAATGTTGCCAGCCTTGATTGATGGCTAATAGAACATACTCCAGAGGCGTCCCCAGCCGGTGACGTAGCAGGGAGCACCATTGGGCAGGACGAGGCCGGAGTCAGGAAGACAGGCGGCCATGATGGAATCAGTGAAGATGACAGGAGTGGAGAGCTTGATCAGGGCAATGTCGTTACTGGACAAATACAAACACAACACCATATAATAACATGTTAATGAGCATCAATAGCAGGGTTAAAATACAATTTATTACAACAGAATAGTTAGTCGTAGCAATCATGTTATAATATCCTCTACGGGATGAAGGGAAATGAAAAAGCTCACCGGATTCTGTAGGAGTCCCATTTCTCGTGGACAACAATCTTAGAGGGGCTGATGGCCATGGAACCGGCCTCATTGCTGTTCTCCATGCTGTGTTTGCCCAGATAGACTCTGTAGGTGTTGCGACTGCTGCAGGGCCACCAGGAAGCAAAGACACGGGTCAGGGATGCTTAGACATACAGGGTCCGTTCAAGAACACAACTTTATTAGAACATAGAACGTTAAAACTAGTACGACTACTACAAAACTACTACTACTACTGTTGCTGCTATTACTACTACTACTACTACTACAAAACTACTACTACTACTGTTGCTGCTATTACTACTACTACTACTACTACTACAAAACTACTACTACTACTGTTGCTGCTATTACTACTACTACTACTACTACAAAACTACTACTACTACTGTTGCTGCTATTACTACTACTACTACTACTACAAAACTACTACTACTACTGTTGCTGCTATTACTACTACTACTACTACTACTACTACAAAACTACTACTACTACTGTTGCTGCTATTACTACTACTACTACTACTACAAAACTACTACTACTACTGTTGCTGCTATTACTACTACTACTACTACTACAAAACTACTACTACTACTGTTGCTGCTATTACTACTACTACTACTACTACAAAACTACTACTACTACTGTTGCTGCTATTACTACTACTACTACTACTACTACAAAACTACTACTACTACTGTTACTGCTATTACTACTACTACTACTACTACAAAACTACTACTACTACTGTTGCTGCTATCACTACTACTACTACTACTACTACTACAAAACTACTACTACTACTGTTGCTGCTATTACTACTACTACTACTACTACAAAACTACTACTACTACTGTTGCTGCTATTACTACTACTACTACTACTACAAAACTACTACTACTACTGTTGCTGCTATTACTACTACTACTACTACTACTACTACAAAACTACTACTACTACTGTTGCTGCTATTACTACTACTACTACTACTACAAAACTACTACTACTACTGTTGCTGCTATTACTACTACTACTACTACTACAAAACTACTACTACTACTGTTGCTGCTATTACTACTACTACTACTACTACTACAAAACTACTACTACTACTGTTACTGCTATTACTACTACTACTACTACTACAAAACTACTACTACTACTGTTGCTGCTATTACTACTACTACTACTACTACTACAAAACTACTACTACTACTGTTACTGCTATTACTACTACTACTACTACTACAAAACTACTACTACTACTGTTGCAGCTATTACTACTACTACTACTACTACTACAAAACTACTACTACTACTGTTGCTGCTATTACTACTACTACTACTACTACTACAAAACTACTACTACTACTGTTGCAGCTATTACTACTACTACTACTACTACTACAAAACTACTACTACTACTGTTACTGCTATTACTACTACTACTACTACTACAAAACTACTGCTACTACTGTTGCTGCTATTACTACTACTACTACTACTACAAAACTACTGCTACTACTGTTGCTGCTATTATTATTACTACTGCTACTACTACTGTTGCTGCTATTACTACTACTACTACTACTACAAAACTACTACTACTACTGTTGCTGCTATTACTACTACTACTACTACTACCACTACTACTACTACTACTACTACTGTTACTGCTATTAATACTACTACCAAACCACTACTACTACTACTAATAATAATAATAATGATAATAATTTTGCACTTTTCTTAACCAAGTTACAAAGTGCAGAATAATTAAAAGCACAAAGCAAACATATCAATGGCCATAGCTCATTAAAGCCTACTTAACACATGTCAGAGGCTATATTAAATTAGTTTGCCAGTTCAATTTTCTTTGTTCAAATGTTTAAGCTACCTGATTGCAAATGCTTGATCACCATTCGTCACCAATTGAACAGACATAGTGTACTTCAACTTGCAGCACGTGAAATCCACTTGAAAGTATAACCAAGGGCAGGGTGTTACAGTTGTTAGAGTGACTCGTTCACTTCAGCCATACCTGATGCAGTGAGCAGCGGTGAGAACCCACTGGTTGGAGATCAGAGTGCCACCACAGGTGTGGTAGAAGTTGCTGCCACTCCTGTACTGCAGAGACACCTGGGGAAGACACAGAGACAGAACAACAACTCATGAAAGGCACAGATATTTCATGTGACTCTTGGAATTAGATGGAAGGCATAGGATGTTTCCATCAGCTGCCGAGAGTTTCAAACAAGTGTACCTGCCAGGGCCAGCTGTGCTCACGGACATCGTCTCCACCGACCACCCTGGTGATGGTGGGGGGGAAGGTGGGCAGGCCACATCCGTAGGCTGAGAGACAGCAGAACCGTAAAATATGGTCATTTTCCTTCAAATATCTTAAAAACGTAAAACAGGCTTATGCCTTGACGTCAGCTGTAAATAATGTTTAATTTTATTCTTTAACTATCACAAATGTTTCCATTAACTAACGTTCATTTAGCAATTCATAAATGCAGTTCAGGGACAAAGTCGGTCATGATTTTTATACACAAGTGGAAGTATTTCATGAAATATAAGTAATGGTTGACATCAAAGTTACAGACCACTTTATGTAAGAGAAAGTGGACAATTCTGTGTACCAAAAAAAGCTGACTGCCTGGTCAGAATAGTGAGTGCTTACCACCAGCAACAAACAAAGCCAAGATCACGAACTTCATTGTGACTGTCTTCAGTAAAAGTGCAGTGGGACCTGCTCCCCTTTTATATAGTTCGTTAACAGGCCAGTTAAGGACCTCAAGCCTGTTACTTAATCTTTGCCTCAGTGCAGCCAGGAAAACGTGGTGGGGAAAAAAACATCAACCTTGGAGATAAGTATCCCCAAATATCCCCAAATACACCTTATCTCCTCAGCTGCTGCTGCTCTCTGTGAAACTCACAGGTGTCACTGAATGACCTCTGTGGGTCAGGTCATTCAAATTTATGCTCTTAGTTTGTGGAGGGAGGTAACTGTAAGATACACTGTAGCTCAAATAGTTAGTCCATCTGCAATAATGTGCATGTATCAAAGGAAAAAAATGTAGTTTCCCATTTTTTATATGTGAAAATATACAGTGTACACTTAAAAGTGTTGAGTTTTACCATGGAAGTCAATATGGAAATTGGGCAACAGAAATTCTACTGAAAGTGTATCTTTCTGTATGCATTTAAACAAAAAAAGAAAAAATAAATCCCCCAAAATATGAAAAAAACAAGGGTTTGCATTTTTGTAAATGTTGTAAATGTAACCAATTTTGTGAACAGATTTATGGTTTTTTCTACATTTAATTTATACAGTTAAGCAGTTAATTTTAACATAAAATGAATCTCATATCATTGCTTTCCCTATAAAAGTTGTAGCAGCTGTTTTGGAGGGTAAATATAGCTTTGTTTCCATGGCCTTTCCTGTTTTGTTACCAGATTTAGTTGTAGTGTGCTGTGCTATTCCTAACTGGATACTTCATTATGATAAAAACATTCATTCTTGGCTTCGCTCCATACTTGTTTTCTGGAAAAATAGGGCAAAATGCTGATATTCATTTTCTCTACCAGGGTTGCAGTATTTTTGCTGTGACCACTAGTAATTCATTTAGAGGAACTACTGTTTCATGTAATGTGTTAAAGTGCATATATTGCAATAAAACCTTTATACTAGGAATAGTTCAAGATGTTTATGAACAGAACAATTTGTATGGTATGTAGACATAAGAGGAAAGTGCACTTTCTTTAATGTAGTACCTACTTTGTACTACCTACTTGCAATTTAGTAATCCAGTTTCTCATGCTTGTGATATGGAAACACATTAAACATCCTTCATAAGCAGTGGGAACTTCCAGCCACTAGACATATGTTTGGTTCTACTAAACTTTATTAGGTTAATATTATACTTCTAAGGGAGGAGACAACATTTGTGTTTGAACAGGAAATCAGGGTAGGGAGCGCTACATTTGTTAATATTCAGGTAGGTGCTCAGAAAAGAAAGCAAATCCAAAGCACTTAATGAAAAACGCTAAAAAGCCTTTAATCCATTGGGTTTTTCGATGAACACACTTCGACCTTGGCCTAATATTTCTGTTTATTTCTGCCACTTTGGATGTCCACTTGGCTCCACCCCTATGTTGTCAAAGGGCAAACTTCCAAGAATTTGATCCAGTTTTTGTCACCTGACTAAGGTCATTAATGGTATAAATGTGTCCGAGGTTTTAGGACAAACTGTGAAGATAAAGACATGATGAAGGTCGTGGTCCTTGCTGTCCTTGTTGTTGGTGGTAAGAATATCTCTGTTGCTAAAAACATACAGAACACTGTTTCTGTTACAGCATCTTGACTAGGAAAACTCTACCTTGCCAAACCACAGCTTACTGTGTGGCATTACTGCTTTTTCTACAAAGTCCTTGCAGACTACTGTCATGTGGTGACAGGACCAGACAGCTGCATACCAGTTGTGCACAATATTAACCATTTTAAATCTGTCTGTCCCCCAGCCTACGGGTGCGGCCTGCCCACCTTCCCCCCTGCGGTGACCAGGGTGGTGGGAGGACAGGATGCCAGGCCTCACAGCTGGCCCTGGCAGGTAAAACATGCAAAAAAACAACAACAAACTGACACCTACTAAGACTGCTGACATGAAAATATAGCACATTATGGGCAACTGTTAATGTTAATATATACTGTATATACTATATATGTACATAAAGTGATGAGTAGACTAGGGTTTTATATATATTCAGATTTTATGCAATTACCCCAGTGTCTCTTACTCTTATCTCTTATTCATACTAACGGTACTCTTTTTTAAGTTAAACTTTATTTAGTCAATAAAGAACAAATTCTTATTTACAGTGATGGCCTGGCAAGAGGCAAAAGTCTTCTTGATGGGGAAATAGGGGTAACGGGGAAAAGGGGACAAAAAACAAAACAAAGCAGAGACAAGACAAGAATGCTAGCAGTTTGCAGCAGGCAACAGAAAACAATCAAAACAGTAATGCTGGATGGACACACATTAAGACTTGGAGACCGCAAACAGCATAACAAATAACACTATTAACAACCCCGACATCACTAAAAGAAATTAAAACATGCGGCAAAAACATACGGCAGCTACCAAGAGAGAAACAGTTGCATGTGTGCCTGTTTATGATTAATGAGGGCAGAGAAAGATGAAATTGTCCAATTTCAGAGTTTTTTGCAACTCTGTGGGCTGCAGCTGCTCACATTTAATAAAACCCAACTGTACCAATAGAGTAATGACACTGGTTTCCTCAACAGATTCCATTTATGCCAGCAACAACAACTTTGGAGATAATTCATTGTATTCACATGTATGTGTTTCAGATCTCTCTGCAGTACAACAGTCAGGGAGAATGGAGACACACCTGTGGAGGCACTCTGATCTCTGACCAGTGGGTTCTCACTGCTGCTCACTGCATCAGGTAGGACACTGTGGAGCCAGAAACAATTCAGAATGGGCTATCATAACTCCACGCTACACTGCAAAAATATCCATATTAACAGTCATTAACATAGAAAACCCTGTATTGAGTCTTAAAAAGTATTTTCTCTAAACCAAGTATGTCATTGGAGTGAGGTAATTTAATTTGTTTCTGATGCCTTTTTCCTTGATTCAATAATTTCCTACAACCAAGTGACATAAGCTATTTCACTATTTCACTAGTATAAAGTTAGTCACTTCATTATTCAAGGACATTATTCAGCTGATAATAATAAGCAGGTGTTTATTAACACCAAGTGAAATTATCTCAACCCACAAGCAGATGTTTTCATTTGTTCTAAGAAAAAACACATTTTGGGAATTCAATAGTAGATTAAAAGGCTCGTTAAGAGGGACATTTTTCATTACGAAATTAGCATAAACTGGTTATTAATTGTGTTTTTGAGCTCACTCTTCAGCTAGCACAGGAAAGCTTCCTATAATAATTTGGCATTTGAAAAGGATCTTTGAGCTGAATATTTAATATTGTTCCATATTCTGCTCTCTGTCAACTCACAGCAGTGGCAGGGAGTACAGAGTGGCCATGGGAGAGCACAACCTGAAGGAGACTGAGGCGGGCGTTGTGTTCATGGGCACCGCTAACATCATTGTGCATGAGAAGTGGAACCCCTTTTTCATCCGGTACAAATGACCTTACACTGAGGCTTTGGCTATCAACTGCAAGACTGTCCTTAAACAGACTGAAATTTATCGTCATTTTTATGTTAGGACATTTATCTAGGTATTCAATTCGACAAGTTTTGATCAGGAAAACAACTTTGCACAACATTTCCACAAACATTAAAGGCAGTAACAGTAGCAGGTCAAGTCTATCATGATTGTAAATGGTGTGTGTGTGTGTGTGTGTGTGTGTCCTCTCCAGTAATGACATTGCCCTGATCAAGCTGGCGTCCGCTGTCACCCCCTCTGACACCGTCATGGCTGCCTGTCTTCCCGCGGCTGGTTCCATCCTCGCCCATGGCGAGCCCTGCTACGTCACTGGGTGGGGTCGCATCTCCAGTGAGTCTTTGACCCAAAGCCACAGCTGGATGGGGGGGGGGGTCCAGCTCGCTAGGCCGGTGTTTGTTACCACTCTTTACCTGAGTTGAACATGAGCTTGTTACACTTTTCTCCTCTATAGCCGGAGGTCCCATTGCTGACATCCTGCAGCAGGCTCTCCTGCCTGTGGTGGACCACGCTACCTGCACCAAGCCCGACTGGTGGGGTTCTCAGGTGAAGGACACCATGGTCTGTGCCGGTGGAGATGGAGTTGTGTCTGGATGCAACGTGAGTCTAAGAAGAAGGAAGAATGACACCGACACATTACATTACACCCATAATTATCATACGGATGCATGAATTTGAACAGCCATCCTTTCTAATGTCAGTAAAATGCACACAGCACACTCAAGTTTGCCAAACTAGCTGGTCTGTCAGCGGAGAAGTGTACATACCCAACACCAGAGTTTAATTTGGGTAAATAGGTTGAATCTAAAGGGTCTCAATTACTGGGGATGGGACGCTCTTCTCTACTGCAGCCCCACTTTGTGATTTAGGCTGATAAGACGGGTGTATTTTTACATTAAAATCTTGCCTATAGCACAACTTTAAGCTACTGTTGCACACTTACTGTTATAAGTCACTCTGAAAAAGACCATCAGTTAAAGGCCTAAAATGTAATGTAATGTAAAGGGGACATGGCATTTAAAAGCATCAACACTCAAACAGAACACTTAAGTATCCTATGTATTCTGAATGTCAACACAGTAAAGCACTCACTGAGGGCAACTCAAAGATAGATGAGACGTTACTGCTGAATGTATGATTTGTGAGCTGACCGTGTGGTTTCTGTCACGTGGCTCAGGGAGACTCTGGCGGCCCTCTGAACTGCCAGAGCGTCGACGGCGCCTGGGAGGTTCACGGCATCGTCAGCTTCGGCTCCGGCCTCAGCTGCAACTTCCCCAAGAAGCCCACCGTCTTCACCCGAGTCAGCTCCTACAGCGACTGGATCAGCTCCGTAAGCTCCCGAACCGCTCTCGCTAAATAAAATAATGAAGATCTTGATTGAATCTAGAAAATTGATAAATGACCCCATGTGTTTATTCTTAGCTGACTTTCTGCTCTGAAAACATTTGCTGCAATAAATCTAACACGCCTCTTTCATCTCTTCCACAGAAAATGGTGACCTATTAGGACGACAGGCTTTTGGGATCAAAGCCACCATGTGGAAATATAAATAAAATAAAACATTAAGATATGACTGTGCTATCTGTGCCATTTTTCTCGCATTATCAGGTTAGCAGTTTTCCAAAAAATATGCAAGGTGATGAAAGGGCTCTGAATATTCAGGCTGACAAAGAAAGCCAACAAATACTAGGAAGGAACAGAAAAAACAACTTATTTTCTCAGTAGATATTTTGCATTGAGCAGTGGGATGAAGAATGACCAGTTAAATTGATCCTGACAAGCTAATATATCATCTATACACAGTTTTACCAACCACATTTAATTAGAAGAACAGGGACAGATTCTGCTGGGATGGGAACAGCGATGGGAAAATCCTATCACCGAGCACATGCTGTGTGTCCTTGTTTGGCTTTCTGTGTGTGTTGGCCAGTTTTCCCAGAACAGGCTACACCTTGGACAGATGTTCCTCACACACAGTATAAATACAAACCCGCTCTTAATACAAGATTTGGACACGCAGTACAGTCATGATGAGGTTTGTGGTTCTCGCTGTCGTGGTAGCTAGTGGTAAGACAGTTTAAACCTTCTTATAGAATGATTTTAAAGACATTTAGCACAGAATAAAACTGGGAGAAAGTACAATTATCTGGAAAAAGTCTTGTGGAGAGTACTAATCAAATTTGTTTGAAAGATCTGAATTGTTTAAGCTCAGACAGCCTGCAATGTGTTCATGCTTTCCTATAATTGAAGTCCCATCAATAAACTACCTCAATAAAATCAACTGTTTTGTACATCTATAGTGCCAATGAGTCTGTAAGCCTGCTGTTAACTGTCAATATCTTGTATTATAAAGTATCTCTCTATATAGAGCTACAAATTATAGTCTATTTTGCCAAAAAAGAAATGGCTGTCTCACTTTTTTATGGATAGTTATGATCTGGTAAGGAAACTATAAAAATGCCCATGGTTTGTCTGACGTTGTTCACCTGGTCCCAGCCTACGGGTGCGGCCTGCCCACCTTCCCTCCTGTGCTGAGCAGGGTGGTTGCAGGAGAGGATGTCCGGCCTCACAGCTGGCCCTGGCAGGTAAGGTCCTGGCTAAATATATAAAATCACACTCTCACTGACATTTTGAATGTCTAGTAAATTACTGTACTGCCATTTTTCTTATATAGTATTTTTTTTCCCTGTATCTCAGTCATCTTCATGTTCAGGGACAACAATATTGTGTAGAAGAAAAGGAAAATGTGTGTGTGTGAAAATCTGAGTTTCACACCAAAATGAGTTACCTGCCATGGTATTTAAAAAATGTGACACCCACTGTTACAAAATGATCAATGGTGTTTTTTAAAGGATAGCAGGTAATTGAAGACCATTGTTGACAAAATAGCACCTTTACAGACTGGATCCTCTATATTTTAAAAAATGTTGAACTTCTGGAATGAAATTTTAGTCACTATCAGCTTACAGTATGTGTATCTATCCATGCACACTGTCCTCTCTCCCTTCCTCTCAGATCTCTCTCCAGTCGGACAGCAGTGGGCGCTGGAGGCACGTCTGTGGAGGCACGCTGCTCTCCGGCGACTGGGTCCTCACCGCTGCTCACTGCATCAAGTACGTACAACTGAACACTGCGGAGAGGTTATTAATATCAGCAAAGCGGTGATATAAAAAACAGTACATACAGCATGTTCTCTTTCAAGGGCTTACAAAGCTCGATTGTCTTAAAGGGAAAACCACTCTGTTTAAGACGAGCAGCTTCTGATTTTACATCTCACAGACATTAAACGTTCTAGTCTTGATTCTCTGGTTTCTAGCTTTGGTAGTGAGTTGTTTATGTTTACAAATATGGATATAGATTGGTCTGCTTTATACCATAGGAATAAATTAATTATTCAATTACGTCATTCATCTTTAGTAACATCTTTAAGTAACAATCCGCAACATTTTCATATAAATGAATGTCCTTTTGCTACTCTTTATCATCGGTTGATATAACACAATAATGATTCAACCATAGGATTCAACCTATAACAGATTCATAAAAGCTTTTACATTTGTTCATCAGGTAAGTCTTTCCTGGGAACCAGGAAGTGATGCGTTTTACGTTTCCGGCAGTAGCAATTGCAGTTTGTTTGGAATAAACAGAAGAAGAACTGGGTAGTGAGCATGAACAGACAAAGAAAGGAGCGCCACCTACAGAAACTCAAACAGAAACTCAAATCAAAGGAAAAAGTCATCACAGTACTGGCCACACTGATTGATTGACAAGTGATCTGTGGGAAGTGCAGTGCAGAAACACCACAACAATGACTGTTTAGCACCAACGATGCTTAAAATTGCTTGGTCATTCAACCTGCTACACATTACCCATACAGAACTATCCAGTGTTTGCTCTCCACCGCAAGCTCAATCACAAACGGACAAAAATCCAATACTCCTGTTTGAAACACCGTGTCCTCTGTCATCCTGCAGTGTCCGCTACAACTACAGAGTGGAGTTGGGCAAACACAGCCTGAAGGAGGCTGAGGGGGGCTCGATCGCTCTGAGGGCAGCCAGGATCATCACTCACGAGGACTACAACATCCTTCTCAGCCGGTAACAGCCAGCAGCAGCACACTCACTTCAGTATCACCTCGCGAGTGCAAGTGAAGAGCGTAATGATCAGAGTATCATCACCGCTTGGTTAACTGATATTAATGAATCCCTAATAGGGAAGTTCATGGTGTCACCCAGTGCAAATCATACACAGAGTTTCATTATCTATCGTTATTTCCCTGCTTCATTGTTTGGCCTTTTGTCTTCTGCAGTAATGACATCGCCCTGATCAAGCTGTCCTCTCCTGTCACCTTCTCCGACACCATCATGCCCGCCTGCCTCCCGGACTCGGGCTTCGTCCTGCCCCACGCTGCTCCCTGCTACGTCACCGGCTGGGGACGACTCTCCAGTGAGTGACTGAACTTCCGTCTACTGTATCTGTACACCATGCTGTACAGGTCAGTCAGTTAACTTAAGTGGAGGACAGTTAGGCCAAGAATTTCTCACCCTCATTAGTCAGGAAAATGTGAGAAGTATTCATTAATTTGGATTGTGGCTCTGTGTAGCTCAACGAGCTGAGCATGGAACCAACGCTGCCAGAGTTAGGGGTTCATCTCCCACAGGAGCCACCAATCTATTAGGTATTTAGCTGACACTTTTACCCTGAGCAATTTAACATGAGTGCAACAGTAAAATAAGATTAAATTCCTAGATCAACATAATTATAAACAACCAATAGTGAGGAATGCAAGGGTCAGAGTCATAGGAGGGAAGTGCTGGGAAAATAAATAAGAGCTAAAGAGAGAGGCAGAGCAAATAGAGAAAAAAGGAGAGGGGATATGATCCAATACAGTGCATTCATGGCACTATAAGGCAATTTGGATAAAAGTGTCATCAAATAGCCTATTGCTGTTGTTGGGTGAAAAATCCAATTTTGGTGATTTTCATGTTTTAACTTCAGCTCAAGGCTCCTCTATGAATTAAGAAAATTCTTCAACTCTTGGGTTTATGAAACCTTTTCAAAACCCACTAGATAAACTCAACAAGAGGCAATTGAGCTGCCTAACGTCCCGCCATAATCATAATAATGAAATTAATTAAGCTTAAGCAAATATTTCCATGTCAGCATACTTGTCTTCACATAACGCTTAATATGAACTCTATCTTAAAGCATTAAGAAGTTATAGTAATATAGAAAATCAGTTTTTATACAGTAATATGACAGCATCACATCCAGTCAAATCAATAGGGCACCCTTGCAGCTCAATAGAAAGACACATCAGTTGAATTTGGCTCTTGATGTTTATCGCATGTCCCTCCCTCTCTCCACTGGGTGCTATCTACAAGAGCAGAAATGACATCACAATAATCCCCATGCACCCTCCCAGTTGCTGTCCCCCACTGAACCTCCATCAAAGCAAAAATCTCCTTTCTTACCCGAGCTGAGCGTGTTTCTCGCCCCACAGCCAACGGTCCCACGGCGGACATCCTGCAGCAGGCTCTCCTACCTGTGGTCGGCCATGACACCTGCTCACAGGACGACTGGTGGAGCGTCCTGGCCACCGACAAGATGGTCTGTGCCGGAGGAGATGGCATCATGGCCGGCTGTAACGTGAGTTAGTTTCATTCTGAGATGGAATATAGGCACTTGTAAATACAAAAGTCACGTAAATTGTTCTGTTTTTCAGCATTCAAATGATTACATCATCTAAAACATTTCTATTTTGTAAGCAAAGGTCTTATAATAGCTTTAATGATAATCCATAGTCGGCTCTATGTTTATGCCAGCTATAGTTTTGTAGGCATAGGTGTCATTTTTTCAGTTGATATATATCTTATTTGAAATGAAACTCTTCATATAGTGTTCACTTTACTTTCCTAATGGGAACGTTAAAGAAAGACAAAAAAAAATTCAGGGAAAGGAGATTGGCTTTGAAATTGCTGAGCAGTAAAACACAGCACTAAGTGATTGCAGATGACCCAAGACCAAATGCTTAACCACAGTAGAGTCTGTAAAATGTCCTACTGACCTACAGTATGTGTGGTGACCCACAGGGAGACTCTGGGGGCCCCCTGAACTGCCAGAACCCAGACGGCTCCTGGGACGTCCACGGCGTGGTGAGCTTCGGCTCCGGTCAGGGCTGCAACGTCCTCCAGAAGCCCACTGTCTTTACACAAGTCAGCTCCTACATCGACTGGATCAACACTGTGAGCAACATTTTCATTTCATATGGTCTTGATTGCCTTACCAGAGTACACAATGCAACCTGAAGCAAACAAAAGCCTCGGCGTTGAAAAACAGGAAGTGTATCGTAATTGTGTTTTCTGTTGCTCCCTCTGCAGGTTATGACCACATACTGAAGAAGCTATTCAACAACGTTTGCCATCAATAACAGCAACTATGATTTACCAAGTGTGGTTTCATTTTTTTGTTTTAGTGCAAAGTAAAAGCAAAATGCATCAGTGCACACACATGACATACAGAGCTACTGTGTGTTAATGTACAGGTAATGTACTGCTTTTACTTTGCTATTGTAGCTTTTTAAAAAGTAAGACAGCCTAGAATTAAGAGCAGTAAATGTGACATTCTGCAACGACAAGAGGAAACCTATGAGCCAGCAGGGGCCTCAACTGATGAGTCAAAGCTTATCAAAACAGTAAGTCTGCAGCTAGTATGTAAAAAAAAACTATAAAAGGAATGACAAGTATTGAATCCACTTCCTGGACACTTAAAAAAAGAAATGTGAAAATGAAATGTGTCCTTTTTACTAGGCCTGGCAGGACGTTGCCAACTAGAACGTACCCAGATGCTGCTCTCCCCTTGTCATTAAATTATTCTGCACATGATGTCATATGAGTCAACCAGGAAGTGTTACAATTATTCTGTAAACAGTTAATTTACAAATATTTCCTTTTATTTCTCGCAAAATATTCATGAGATAACTCTTATTGTTCACTCTTTCACAAAAAAAGTTCATTTTCAACATAAACATATTAGAATTATCATACAAAAGCATATTTTCACAGAACATATAAAAGAAATATAGACTTAAATCATATAAAAAGCAACAATAAATGAAACTGACGACAAATACTAATGTGTTTTGAATGGGCACTGGTCTAAATAAAACAAAAATGACTGCTAAATCACAACACTATTTCATCAATGTAAAATATGTTTGGCTACATGATAATAAAAAAAACTCCTGTAGTCACAACTGGTCTTTTGCTAATGAGGTACAGTGACTATGTCTACAGTACAAAACATGACAAAAAATGAATAAAAAATCAACACAATGTGTGGCAAGTTTCAACTTGAAAACAGGTTATGTAGACATAGCTCTTGTAAAATTCCAATGACAAAACTAAAGTGACTCAATGACTTCTTTGCCTTTTGCTTAAAAGAAAACCTGGCAATACAATACGAAGAGATGACAATGATAGAGGGGCATTTTGCATTAATTACTTTGAGTTTAACACTTTAACATAGCAAACTGGGTAATAAAGGCACTAAAGAAAGTGCCTCTTGTGCTTCAATACAAAAGAGGAAAAATCTTACTTGCACAACTTCACAATTTGTAATGTTGGCTAAAACTGACCATCATTCCACTTATGCAATCGAATACCTATTTTCCTCAGCTTCAGCTGTTCACATCTACACAACTCTAACCCACAAGAGTAAGAACAGTTTCTGGACAGGCATTCATAAAACAGTATGTGCTGAGGGAACTCAAACTAGTTCCCTGGAGAGAGCCTAGGGCCGTCTCCCTTCTCTTTCTGTTCATTCTCTGCATACTCCAAGTAAAAACAGTGCTGCAAGTCAAGCTGTGGTTGGAAGAATGGTGATGAGCAAGCGAGTGAGCAATAGTTGCCATTATTATGGCCCAGCTGCTCAGTGAAAGAGTCTTTCTGTTGCGCATCTCGAATAAGTACAAAAACAAGCCGAGACAGAAGCTGAGACTACACTACTGCCTTCACAACCCAACTGCGTTCACCATGGCTACAGGGCAAAGGCTTCCAACTATTCACAAGCCCCTCGTTCACTAGCGCCTTCCATCACGCTCTCTCATACTTCCTCCTCTACCCTCTGTTTGCAAGAGAACAAACACTGGAAAGGCAACATCGGAGATTAGGTTCAATCATAAGGTCTCTTCTGAAATGTCTGAGGAGGAACAGCAGTGTCGTTAACTCTGCACAGGAAGAATGTTACTTCCATTGGAACAACTTGATGACGAACTTAGAACTGTCGTCAGTTATTATTACCATTCCTATTATGATAAGACTAACACTGCACCAAAGCAATGAATGCAGAACTAATTAATTATTGATTCAGCACAAAGTCCTCTGCTCAGTCAGCTAGGGGGAGTGAGTAGGATGCAGGGAACTGTCTCTCTCTCTCTCTCTCTCTCTCTCACACACACACACACACACACACACACACACACACACACGTATCAAACTTTTCTCTCACTTGCTGCAACCCAGTGGAAGCTCAGGAGAGGATGACAGTGAGAAAGTCTTTCTGCACTATAGCCAAGTCAAGCCTGTCCAATACGTACAGCGCACAGTCACCCCTCTCTGTGGAGCCTATGCTTGGTAAACCGCTGGCAGCAGAAGTGATCCACTCTTTAACCTCCCAGGGTAGAAACACTGCCCATAATGTAGCCCCTTCATAGAATGAGTGCCCAACACATATCTATTTAAGTGTACACACACACACACACACACACACACACACATCCTCTGCAAGGACTTGTGTTCCCTTGCACTGCCAGCTCACCCAGACAGACAGTGCACACTTAAAAGTTAGTTACACACAGATATTACATATACTGATAGATACTTAGACATAGACATAGAAGATGATTAGATTTGGTGTGTGCTTTTATCCAATGTGCCTCAGTGTGACAAACTGAATTTAATCCATCACAGTTTGAAAAGTATCCAGCAACTTTGTTCAACAATGCTGGTGCTGTCTCAGATATCCAGTGAGATCCAAAATGAAAAAAAAACAAAAAGTGTTTGCTGTTCAATGCTTTGGAGTTATGTGGCTTGAAACTCATGATATGGACAGGTATTTTACGACAAAGTGCCACTGAGAACATTCTGTAAGGAGTCATATCTCAAGTGCCTTCTTAACGTCTCTGCGTAACACGGCAGATCCACAAAAGGCGATCATGATGGATTCCAGGAATTGCAGTAGCTTGCTTTGACCACGGAGGACCTAGTCTCAAATCGGAGGCACCTTATCCTCATACTGCGGTGGTGGGGTGAGCGGTTCTATACTGATTCCAGCTGCTGGCTGAGAGTTATCAGCGTTTTTCATGTGCAGCTTCTCCGATTTAATCCTGCGGATCTTGAGAGGGAGGAGCTTGCGGCTGGTTTTCCCAGCTCTACGACTGGATGCGGAAGCGGCGGCCGTGGGGCCGGCGGCAGTGGGAGCAGGCTGTGACCCCGCAGGCGTGACCTCGGGCCCCTCGGACTCGTACTGCACCCCGTCGACTTGGACTAGGTCGTCGTAGGAGGGCAGCTGGGAGGAGCTTTGGCGCAGGTTGCTCTGGCGGACGGGGTACTGGCCACTGCCGACTGCCTCTTCGTAACTGGGTACGGCGTAACGCTGGGCTTGTTCCTCAGCACTGTGGACATTTAGAGAAATACACAGACATGAATGACAGTAATTATCATACAAGAGTAGACTATCAGTTCCAGAGCTACAGCTACAAAGTGTGGGTCAATATATAATCAATGCATTATCACTGTCAAAAATCTTAATAAGTCATTTTCTCCAGTATTGTCTCTTAAAATGGAAAAGGTCATCTGCCAAATCTCAAGATATCGTCACTTGATGAAACCACATTGCAAGCAAGTGAAACTATCTAACCTCATTCACAGGTTGTTTCACTTGTTTTCAGAGAAAAAAGCTTTTAAGGCTCAATACTAGACTAAATTACTTGTTAAGATGGCTATTTTTTGCAGTGTACATACTTCTTCTGTCAAGGGGCATAGTAAACAGGAAAGAGCATCAACCACAGACTAGAAACTAGAATGTTCCTGATGCTGATACGTTGTCTACAGCAGAGAGCAGGCCATCAGTTGACTCACTTTTCTCCTTCCTCCTGATCCGCGGCTGCCGCTCCTGCCTGGTTCTGGGCCTCCCGGAGCCTCTGCTGCTGCTCCCGCTGTTTGTTCCTCATCCCCAGACATAAGGACAGCAGCAGCATAACCACGCCGGACCCCACTAAGACAAAGGCCACAGAGGACGCTTTATTACGGTTGTCTGGCCTCCCGCCACCGCCACCTTCACCTCCTTCTCCTCCTCCTCCTCCCGAACTGCTGCTGTTATTCCCGGCGCCGTCTGCAGGTACGACGCTCCACACAATCATAACAATCCCAAGGGCCACAAGCCCAACCCCGAGGGCGCACAGTGCATACTGGGAACCTGAGTTTCCACTGTTGCTGTTATTGTTGCCGGTGTGTCCACTGCCAGGGGGGCTTGATGGTCCGTCAACACTGGAGCGCATTTCGTCAGACCAGCTGCACTGCTCCAGAGGTCAAAGACTGTAGAAAGAAAGGAATGTAGGGTCTTTATACAAAGACAGAAGTATGTACCAGGTAGAATTACAATAGCATACCACATAACGTCCGTATCAGAAGACCAAAAATCAAACATAAAGACCCTGACATTTGCAACATAGTAATTTCTGGTCCATCTGGAAAAAAAACACCTACCCAAAAATTCAGAATCAAAAAGAACTGTTTACTTTTGAACTGGCTGAGGGTAGAAAAGGCAGCAAGTGTGCAGGTATCTGAAATTATAAGCTCTCGTATTAGGAAAGAAATCTCATCCTTGAAGATATTACCGTACCTGCTGTTGTCTCCCCAGAGCTCAGTTCCTTATGAGAGTCCAAGCATATGTTATCAATTTCACTGTCCGCAAATACCATGGAGACTCCTACGTGATGGGTGTGTTTTATGGTAAAAAAATTTACAGCAGACTTGCCCAGCACTGCTGCAACAGGCGCCTGTTGCCCAACGTCAAGACATCACAAGAGCAGATAAGGAAAGGTATTTTATGGCTTCCGGTTAAGTCTATGGCCACTGTAAAATGAGAAGCTCTTGACACATTACAATATCTTGGCTATACATTTATGCTATAATATATTCCTCTTAGGGCATACTATCTTTGCATCTACTACATTACATTACATCATTTAGCAGACGCTTTTTTCCAAAGTGACTTACAATAAAGCATTTTGTCAACAGTAGTCAAACCAATTGTATATCACAGTCTTCATCAGCTAAGCCTTCAATAGGAATAAGTAGCATTTGTAGAATCAGTTTCTACTAAACTACAACTGTTAATGTATTGATCATTACTTGTTACATCCAAATCAAACCACTTTACTGGTTTTGCAGTAATTTGTTGCGCATAGCAGCACAAGACAAGGCTCTTGCAATACAATGAGTCACAGGTTACTTGTCCTACTGTGTGAGCTTTACAAAATCTCAAAAATACTTTCATATTCACAGTCATATTCCTAACATGGTCTTCATAACATGGCCACCTCATAACTTTTTTTATGTTTGCTTGTTAAAGATCAAAGGGTAATTGTAGAGGACTGCAGGAAACGTTTTAACATACTCAGAAGGAAGTCCGATTTCACTGCTGATAAACCGTAAAGAAATAAACTGTCTATCTACAGGGCTGCATGACGATTCAAGAATGTAAAATACTGATACCGGCAGTCTGTCTTTGATACACCTACACAGTTTGTTATCATGCATGCAAACTGTGTGCGTAGAGGGTCTGTATGCTCATGTCCAGACCTGCTTGCAGTGAGAGTGAGACTGAGGGGCAGAATAAGGTTAGCAAAGCCTCCTCTGACTCAGAAATACCCTCTCACTAAAGAATGTATGGCATGAGCCTTATACTCCGCCCTCTTCATGACAACTGGACACATGCAAAGCCACTGAAATACAGTAAAAAAAAAATAAAAAAAACTTCTACTAGCCTACACAGACCAGCATTATTGACAATGTTTGTTACACTTTATGTGCAACACAAAGCTGAAAAAGTGTGTGTGAGCATGTCAAATATCAGCATGTCATAAACTGCAGCCTAAATTATAAGGTTAGGATTTCACCATAGCTCATGTTTTACAGTAAAGTAAGATATTGACAGGCCTGACATTCCACACAGACCTGTATACCATGTTATTTGTGTGTGTGTGTGTGTGTGTGTGTGTGTGTGTGTGTGTGTGTGTGTGTTGGGGTAATGGAATTCCTCCTAATTAACTGTCAGTTGCTACAGTCTAAAATAGCCCTGCTTATACAGGCAGACTGATTGGGGGAAAAAAATTGAAATTAGCCATCTTGCTCAGTTACTGTTTGTTAAGGTTATTCACCATAATTTATTGGGTCAAACGTTGTTTTAGTCGTGCTGGATATACGACGATATGATGTGCAAGACTCTAGATATGGGACTCGACCCTGCCTGAGCATTTAATTCCCATACGTTTAAGCAGTTAGTTAGCTAGCTTGGATGATAGCGTTAACAGTGTTAACACAGAGAAACCCAGGCTCACATTTTAGCCTCGTTTCGACAACTAACCTACGCTGTGTTCGTGTCACGAAAACACTGGTACTTTGTGTTAACGATACATCACGAAATGCGAAAACTTTTTACAGAAATGAAAACTTTTCCCGCAATGAAGCAAAACACCGACTACTAGTTAGCTAGCTAGAAAACAGCCGGCATTAAGTTAGTTTGAGCTACATTTCAAGGGGTGTGGTGTAGATGCATTCATCCGTGTGTGTGTGTGTGTGTGTGTGTGTGTGTACATATATATATATCGGCCTTACTCACCTTTGCATTATTTGTTGAAAGGTCCGGGATACTTCGGCAAATAGTCCTCTTCTCTTGAAAGCTGGGGAGTTAGTTTGTTTCCCAACTTTGCCAACACTGGCACGAGTTGAGCCAGTGTCATATGGAGGCAAATTGCGTTGAAAATCAGGAACTTTCCTTTCAGACGGATGGGCCCGGGGGGGAGGGAGGGGGTTAGTCGTACTTCCAGTTTTAACCCTTTCACTGTCGGGTTTGTTGATAAATGCGAGCCTCTTAAAATAAGTGGGGAAGTGTGTTTGGGCCATTTATCCCCCCCCCCCCCCCCCAAAAAAAAAAAAAAAACCGGCTGTAGAATCCAAAGTCCCATCGGACAGCATAACGTGTTTAGGACACGCAAATAGACGAAAGTATCAATAAATAACTCTATTTCAGCATGCTAAACGTTTCATGGGTAGCTTTTGTTGTCATACAATCGGGTTTGCACATATGGAACAATTCAGTAGCTTCATCTACTTTAATAGGTCCCATTTCCTTGTTAAATGTGTTAAAAGGAGCAAAGATGTCAGTTTCGTTTTGTGTTTCTGGAACAGTTGGCGTCCCTACTAGAAGACAAGTTGCCCACTCTTGACTAGATGTTGATAAAAAAAAAAAATGGTAGTAGTCACCAACGACCTGGTGAAATGATCTTTGCTGATGGTTTTACATGTAGACTGTACACCAGTGATTCCCAAAATAGGGTTCGGGGACCAGCAGGGGTCCTTGAGAGGGTTTCAGGAGGTCTCAGAAAATGTGTAATGCTTTACTTTCACTATTCAGAGATCAGTCAGAGAATGTAAAAGGATGGCTGTCTGTACCAAGTCATATCAAATAATAAAAGTCTTCTCATATGGCGTTTCGTGGGGTGCAATCTTATCAAATGGAGGTGGTCTAATGCTTATCTATCACTGATGCTGTGTGGAAATGTTTGTGACCCACTGTTCACACAAATCACTGTTGTCAGCTAATAAGATTGAACCTCACAGAGATAATTATCTACCACTGTTAACACATTTCTCCAGTGACAAATGAAAATGTATGTTTGATGGGCAGCTCCCATATATAACCTAATCTGCTTTTTTACTTCCTCTTTGTAAATGCGTCACTGTGTGCCAGGCCAGTTAGTAGGAACCGCTCCATTACTGCTTTTGGGCACTTAATTTGGATAGTGATTCACTGACCCTGCCAGCACTGTCATTTGATATAGATGGTCAGAACAGAAGTCATAAATTTAGTCAATACACTATAGAACTGTGTGTTTGTGCTTGTTTGTGTGTTTGCTTGTTTATTTATTTATAAGGACAACACACATTAATCAACATTTCTGTAAATGTGCCAGCTGGCTAATTAGCCAACTGGCTAATTTTCAACTGCAGTCCTTTTGGCGAGATGTTTTAAAACCTATAAACCTATAACCTATAACCTACATATCTTGTGTACGTGTGTACGTGTGTGTGTGTGTGTGTGTGTGTGTGTACGCTGTATGTTTGTTTCAAGAGGGTCACCCGAGACACAAACAATTCACTTCATCACCACTTCCTTATACCAATTTCCTCCTTTACATCGGCCTGTCTGTTACCATGCAGTGTAGGGGATTGTACTACTCCTGGCTTTGCAATAATGACAAAACCAGTGTCAACCCTGGTCACTTAGTGTATTGTTCCTTTGAAGTGTTGTGTTGGGGTCTGGGGAGGTTCTCTTCCTCTGATCTTGAAACCTTTACCTTTTGTGTGGGTCCTTTGTTGTGCTACATACACACTCACAGAGAGAGAGAGAGAGAGAGAGAGAGAGAGAGAGAGAGAGAGAGAGAGAGAGAGAGAGAGAGAGACGACCACAGTAAACCAGCCATGATTACATCTGGTAGTATTCTGGCTTGAACCAGGAGCACTGTCAGCCTGTAATCAAATCAAGTGATATGTGAACAACTACAAAGGCAAAATGTTACAGTAAAATTTGAATAAGCTTAATTTCACACTATATACTTTACAATATATTTTAAACAATGCTGTCTTGATTTTGTTGGTGCAGTTGTAATTTCACCTGTAATTATCCAACCTGGAGGAATGACGACAATAACGCATCTATTCACATGCAATCATTTGTCATTGTTGATCTTGGATTTATGGTTGGCGATGACACATGCAACTGGATTATTCCACTGGACGTGTCAGGAATGAGCAACTGAGGTATTTCTCCCATGGACCTTCACCCAACACGCCTGCTCGTCTTACTTACCTTCCAGATCAAATCTGTGATATCCCAGAGTACAAAGGGACACCACATAATGATTGGCCTGTTTTTTTTTGTTTTTTTTCCAACTGTGGGTGGATAACCAAGAAAGGTTTGGCCAGTCGTCTCTGTGGCTGCGAGGCACAGCAGCCAGCTAAAGGCCGTCGTTTTGGGGTGTGTCATCCCTCACTTACCACAATGAAACAGTCACCATGAATAAGAAGAGGAAGTTGCATCATGTTTTACTGTGTGGAGGCATCAACAGACGGACTAGAACTAACCTGCAGACAGCAGCGCAGTGAGTGATACTGGGCCAGGGCTGACTCACTGACATACTGTGAAATCAGTCAAGTGTATTAAATAGGTGCAATATTACCACAAAAGGTAAACATAAGTCTAGACTTTAGTATGGACTTCCCATTGCCTGGGAAGTGTTCAAACACACACTCCTCCGTGCTATTTCCAGTTAAAGATGGGTGCAACAGGCCAATGATATTTGAGACATCGTCTTTATTTCATTATGAGGATCACTCTTAGCCTTTCACATATTTGCATTCCCTCATCTTTTATCCCATAGACTTCTATGGACGTACAGTACAACTGCGCAGTAATCTTTTGATGGCGTTGTTTGTCGATGTTCTGATGATATTTTTCCACATTTATTGTACAGTATAAAACATTAGAAGAGGGTGCTAATTCTGTTTAGACACAACAGAGTAAATGTGCAGGCTGAAAAATGACTATCAAACATACACTATATCATTTAAAATTCAGTTCAAGTTTTCTGTTTTCATTGTCCTCAGCTACGTTGACAAGGCATCACAGACAGCAGTTATTGAAAGTGAACTGAATGGAACATTTTACACTGTTATAAAAATTACTCTTTTGTCATATTCTTTTGTCCTGTTAGTTGAAGCTGATTCACCAAAGTACCCTGTACATACAAACAGTCTGTCCCTTTATCTCTTACGCCCCCTCAGACAAACTGACTGCTTGTTAATAAGAACCACTAAACAAAAACAAATTGCTGAGTCACTTCCTGGTTTACAAAGAACCATAACACATAAGGAAAATAGAAAAATAAATCATCATTTAGCTTGAGTCCTTCTTCATCTCTTGAGTCTGGCATTGGGGAGTAGAAATCGGTGCCCTCAAAAAGCTCAAATACCCCTTTCCCCCCTTGTAAAAAGGTTTTTCTTAGACCAGGAAACTGGTAAAAAAAAAAACCTTTCCCTCTAAAAAAGTGCATTCTGTCCATTAAAGGCTCAAACATCCCTTGTTCAGCTGCACATGGAAGACAAATGTCCATGATGTAGATTTAGATGTAATGAAGCTGATGTCTGGTGTTTGTCACACACTGATGACCTCACACATTGGTGACCTCGATACTGGTGTAGCCGCGGATCGGGCTCCCCTCGGTCCTGGGCGGAGTCTCGTCTCGCATCTCCCGAGGCAGGGAGCCATAGCTGCTATGGCAACTCAAGTCCCGCCCACTGCGGGCTTTGGGGCTGAACCCTACCGGAGGCTGGGATAGAAACAAGCGGGAGTTAGGAACAGTTACATTCATTTTTGTCTCAAATTCACTCAAACAATGGTCTTGTTTTGTTTTGCTGATGCAATGACTACTGCCGACAAGATTTATCATTATGATCGAGTAAAGTTGATTTGGTCTGCTGTCATACTGTATGTCTTGTCTGCTCCATATGTGTGTTGTTGTGTGCCTAATATGTCAATCCTGTATTGTCTAACTGTCTTGTAACATGTCAGCACTTATCCACCAGATGCAATTCCTTCTGCATCAGCTCTACTTGGCGAATAAAGCCGATTCTGAGTCTGATCTCGATTCTGCCACTCAAGTCTGGAGAAACTCTTTGACTCTAGAAAAATTTTCCCAGTATCAATCACGTTCGCCCACCTTGACTGCCCTCCTCCTCAGAGAGCCTTCGTCATCGGTGTGCCGGCCCGAGGAGCTGGGTGGTCTGCCCAGGGAGCTCTGGCGGAGCAGGGTTGGTGGTGTTCCCAGACCGAGCCGCTCGTAGTCCTGCTTGGCATTCGCCCTGCGGGGAGCAAGGGAGGGATCAGTGCGCTGGGGGTAGCACCAAAATAGCTTTTAGCAGACACTAGAATCCACTCTTTTAGAAACTTTAGCGATGAATGCGACATACAATATTCACCCTCCGTTGTCACAAATAGTCCCACTGAGGTCAGAGGATGTCAGTGGTGTGTGATAGAGAATCACATGGACATAGTTTAGTGTTATCAGTGTAACAGTGTAGCTAATCTACTCACACAAAAACAAAGGCTGAGTATCACTAGCACTGTGGCTGAGGTCTATCTTGAATATCTCGCTTTCTCTCTCTCTCTCTCTCTCTCTCTCTCTCTCTCTGTCTCTCTCAATTCAGCTTCAATCAGCTTTATTGGCATGACAAGTAATTTGTGTGTTGCCAAAGCTTACATAAATAATGGTAACAATAACTGATAATAATCATAAGCAAACAAAATGAAATTGTAACCGCAGACTGTAAAAAATAACTGTTAACTAATGCAGATCAAACAGATTATGTAGCACATAATCTGGTAATCCCCCCCCCCTCCCCTCTCTCTCTCTCTCTCCCTTCACCTGGCCGGCCCAATCAGGCTTTTCATCTCCTCAATGAGGTGTCGGCGAATCATGTGCTTGCTGCTGGGGATTCCCAGTGCTGTTGCCATGGCATCGGTGTTGAAAGTGGGGTCAAGCACCATGACCGCTCCATGCACTCCGCTGCTTTGGAGGCTCTCGGCAAACTCCTGGGCAGACAGGTAGAGACAGGTCAAAAAGTGATTTATTTCATTCAAAAAAGTAAAATCTAAAATTCTTACGGTGCTAATAAATCGGAATTCTGTGGGCGAGAGGTGATATTCTCTCAAAAAATCCTCTTGCTCTGTGAGAAAGTAGATTTAAATTCAATAGTTGCTGTTTAATATCAAAATTAAAACTCCCTGAGGATATTAACAGGATGTCAGTCCAAACAGCCTTATCTCTATACACCCTGAATGTTGTCATGCCTTTTAATGGAAACAGGTTTTCCTGTGCCAAGACTGTAGACAATGTTGACTTGGGATATTCATATTACAGCATCTGCACAGAAGCTCTAATCTCAAAGGATTTGTAATCAACTAGTAGCAGCTTAGAATTACAATAACAAATGCTTTCTATCACTCTCTGGAGATAAGAAGCACTGAGTAAACAAAATAGCCTCCATTCACCACAATGCCGCATAAGTATTATATAACTCTCAACACATTAGTGTCTTTTTAGTATCATTATTTCCTAAAAAATTATTTGCTTGATTGCATGTACTCTGATTGTACGCAACTTTTATGACTTTGCAAGCTTTAGTTTGTTTCAGCGTGTGAGTACAAAAGAGCAAACGTATCATTTGCATACCTGTTAAACCTGTTAAACAGAATGCTTTACATGTGGTCAGCGTATTCATGGTATTCTGTTGTATCACCTCACAGCCATCTCGGTAGGCAAATAGCAGGTGATTGTAATAACTTCACATGTTATCATAATCAAATGACAGTCACAGCCAGTGAGCTGTGTGTATGGTAATGGTAGGAAATGCATGTGACATCATGGGAATACTATGAATAAGGTACATTCTTTATCTCTGTTCCCACCTTGAGATCAATTTCTCTGATCCACCTGATGACCCGATGAGAGGTCCAGACCAGTGGATCCACATTCTGGTGCTCACACTGCATCCGGCGAGCCTGGAGTGCCTGGGATAGCATTGAAACACACACACGCACACGCACACACACACACACACACACACGGCAAGAACAACAACCTCTTCATACACCTGAAGGGTTCCATTTCTACCTATCATTTGAGCAAAGAGTACAGTCACTGTATTCCTCTGCTTGTGTGTGTGGCGTGTGAAAACGGCACAGATTCTCACATACCTCCTTGTCGAAACTGAGCGAGTGCAGCAGCTCGATGCCCAGCAGCAAGCTGACCTGGTGGAACTTCTTGGTGATGTTGAGGTGGCGCTCGAGATCGCGCCGCGTCAGGGAGTTCAGCATGCGCCCGTCCACCAAGTGGGTGTGAAATGCCTGGGAGTACTGAGGCAAACCTACGTCGCTTAACCAGGCCTTGGCAACCCAGTGGTGGTCCATGTCTGCAGCCTTGGACAGCCTGCAGGGAGGGGAGACGGAGGGCAATTTCTTGATAATCTGTAATACTGTTCATAACATTTCATTTTCATATTATCTTAATTTTCACTGTGGCACAAAAAACAAGCACAGAAAAGCACCTGAGTATTGTCAACAAATGCACTGTATTATGAAACTGCTACATACAACTTAAAATAAGCTTCAAAGTAGTTGCAAACATAGTGAAAATGTGGCCTTTAATGAATGTGTATGACTAACCATTTTATCTCAGGATTCAGAGTCAATATTATGGCTTCACTGAACACTGAAGTAGTATTTTGGAGATGTATGTCTATAATGAGAGATGTAGATCCCACACTACATACATGCCTTGACTATATATGTCCAACAGATGGCCCTCTCACACTGTCATGAATTGCATATTTACAGCACTTTCAGTGTGAGAGTCACAGAGAAGTGTCCGTTTCCCTCCCTCACCCTCTGCCGTTCTCAGCATCTCTGTAATCCTCGATGGCCAGGCGGAGTTTCCTGCGGTGCATGGAACTGCTGACTCCTAAACCCAGCTCCAGGTCCTCATCCGTTAGCCCCAGCAAAACCTGCAAAATGTCAAGGTAACATTGTTACACTGCACTCTTCAAACTTGAACTAAAGCCACACAATTTATGTGTCCTATAAAATCGGCAAAAGCTCGGTGACAAGCAAGGTCGGTGGTTTCAAAATAGTGGATTGAAATAAGACAATGTGTTGCTGACCTACATGTATGCCTTTGTGCACAATAAAGTAAAATGATAAGTGGAGTCTATTATGTCTGGTTAAAATATTGTATAATAATTGAATATAAAGTTCCATGGCCCTATCAAGCAGATAAGTCAGCCTACATCATGTTGATGGTTTGGGTCCCACCTTGCCACTCTTGACATTTTCTGAGCAGGTGCGAATGTACATGGGCATTGCCATGACAACCTCCAGCCAGGCCTGCACAGTGCCCGCCCTCCACTGGGACATAGGTGTAGTCCTGGCTAGCTCCACCTGCTGGAGGCGGTCCAGCTGGTCCTCCGATCCATCTGACAGGCTAAGACTGAGGCGGGTGGGGCTGGAGAGACTGTCTGAGTCTGGTAGGTGGGCGAGGGGAGGGGGAGACATGTGGGTGAGGCAGTTGTGGGTGTGAGTGAAGGCAGAGGTGGTAGTGGGTGTAGTGGGCAATGAAAAACAAAAGTGGATTACAATAGATTAAAACAAATTAAAATCAATTCAACATAAAATAAAATCAACCAAAGGGAGAGAACTGGGTGGCACCTCGTTTCCTCAAAAC
The DNA here is from genome assembly GCF_048128805.1 of Centroberyx gerrardi. NCBI lineage: Eukaryota > Metazoa > Chordata > Actinopteri > Beryciformes > Berycidae > Centroberyx > Centroberyx gerrardi. The sequence continues at coordinate 8,099,140 of NC_136010.1, forward strand.
GAACACGCTTTAACAACATATTACACTTTTGGCTGCATGACAACAAGCCAGAGTTTGCCAAGGATGTTGTAAACAAAGTTGCCACTTTTATAAACAAGCTTCCCACTTACCAAGTCCATTAAACGGGCAGCTGTTTGAGCGGTTGAATTAATATGGCTCATCTGTCTACATTAGCCTGCAGCAACTGTTGCATGAAAACAAAGGGTCTGCAATTTAGAAATTCCTGTTATCTGTTTTGCCTTGGAATTGCGATGTATACTCAACGCCCCTTTAAATTAGTTTTGTGCATGCTAATTCCCTGTAGACTTGTAATGCTTACCTGTTATTGTACTGAGTTGGCCCAGATATTTCCTGTTTACATTTTTCACAACAGATTTCCATGTGTGGATGGGTAATCAGGCCGGGAAAGTATTGGCCAGCTAAGCAGTTCACTTTGTTTCAGTTCAGTTCACCTGTGCTTTAGTTCAGCAGTGTGAAACCCATTTCATTGTGATTACCAGTGGGTGGCAATCTAGGACCATTTTTGGCCAGGGCTGTAGGCACAGCACCATACATTGCCCTGAAGTTGAACATTGTGAAGTGTGCATGCCTGGAGGCGTGGCTTGTCGAGTAGAGGTGTGAGGTGTTGCTTGGTTTGTGCCTAAGATAGTGCCTAATCACTGGGAACACCTAGTCTTGCTTATACAACAATATGGCCTTACAACAATATAGCATTTTCCTTCAAATAAGACAAAAAAAAGAAATATCCCATAATCAGTGTTGCATATCTTGTCCAATACTTTCTTAAATCACTACTTCACCTCAAAAACTTCTTCTTGATGCAGTCCTCAGAATAAGCCAATGCTACATGGACACTATATAATGGCATATAAATGCATACACCATCATCTCCAACCTAGCTTATTCAAGAATCTAGGCTGCATCATCCACTTACACAACAGACATCTCAATAAAGCTTTCTGCTCTCCTGCCAACAAATGACTAGAAATTACCATTCAATTGCTCCTGTATGGCTGAACAGGTAAACGCTGCCAGGGTCAGTTTGTTTCCCACTGGGGCCATCAGTGCTAAAACTGTATGGACTCCTGGTATTGTAATGCGCTTTGGATAAAAGGATCCACGTAATGGCATAAATGTTCGTTTTAATTGTAGTATGCATATGAGCTCAGTTATAAGGGAAGGCCACAGAATCTATTGAGCAGTTGTCCTGCCTGTTGGGTGCTTGACTCTCTGCATCCACTTTGTTTCAACAGTTATCTCAGTGGAACAATAAAGACGAAGTACTAAGTATTCAATCCACATGTTCTTTCTGTTTTCAACAATTCTCCCTCTGCTTGTGTTCCCTTGTTTCTGTTGTTTCCAGCAAAGACAGACAGAAAACGCAGGGCAACACCAAGATGAGACCTACAACCCTATAAAGAGTCTGGAGGAGAGGAAATGATTTCATGCCCGGTTCAAGGAATTCTAACATCTTGGGCAATAAAACTGCATTGCAGGTGCAATCTTTGTTTCACTTCATCCCATTCACATTCTTCAAATGTTTTTGGGTAGCCTATACTCTACAATATTGCTATTACACTTCTCAAGTTGAAGTTAGTCTTAAATGCACATAAAACTAAATTTATTAGGTTGTTTACAGCCTGCACAAAACGTCACCATCCTGACATTAGGGGGGACTGAATTAGAAAAAGTCTTGTCCTATAAGTATCTATAAGCACATGGCTGGATGAAAAGCTATCCTTTAATATGCATACTGAAAACCTTGTGAAGAAGCTTAAGCTTAAACTGGATTTTTACTTTCGTTTTAAGAAATGTTTTTCTTCCTTTGAGGCAAGATAGAAGCTAGTCCAATCCACATTTTTGACTGTGTTAAACCACGGTGATGTCCTGTATATACATGCATCCTGCTCAGTGTTACGCAAGCTAGATTCTGTTTATCACGCATCTCTGCACATCATTCGGAATGCTAAATCGCACACTCATCGCTGTAGCCTTCACGATTTGGTTGGTTGGACTTCACTGTCGCCACGTAGGAAGCTTCACATGTATCTTTTTATCTACAAAACTATTCTTGGTAAGCTTCCTTCCTATCTCTGGAACATATTGTCTCTTGCCTCAAACAGCTACCACACTAGATCCACAATATAAAGTGACTAGGGTCAACTCTGATTTTGGCAATGCTGCCTTCTCTCATCATGCGCCCTAGGCATGGAATAACCTACAGTATCGATATTAGATTGGAGACACTGCCCCAATCAAGGATTTTAAATATCTTATTCAGAAATCTTTCCAGGAACATTGTAACTGCTTTTAATAACAGACAAGGCTGCTTTATGTGCCCTATGTGACTTGTAATGTATGTCGTATGTGTTTTATGTGTGGTATATATATAATGTGTTTGCTTATAACTTATTCATGCTGCTGCCTTGGCCAGGTCTCTCTTGTAAAAGAGATATATCTCAAGAGACTTCCTGGTTAAATAAAGGTTAAATTAAACCAAAATAGAAATTTTCTCAAAATAGATCCACAATTGAATGATTGTGAATAAAATTATTTTATTAAACATGACTTGGGTAATTCATCTTGAACTGGATGCTTTTATGTGCTCTCCTAAGAGCAATGCATAAGCTGAAGGTGCTCCTCTAAGTGCCCCTCTGAGAGCAATTCATATTGAGCTGAGTGGATTTGCTCTTCCATCAGAAATGTACTATCGAGCAGATACAAGGTCTCTTTTCAAACACCGGAGACCCAGAGAGGGCACGGCACACTCCTCCAGACCTGCAGACTTGACTGACATCCGTTTAAAGGCCAAACTGTTGCCGTGGAGACTGCTGTGACCTGAGAACTGGGTCCTCTGAGAGACACCATCAGTCTTATTCGGTTTTAAAAACTCCTGGAGAATAGAGTGGGTTAAAAGAACATCTCAGCTGTGTGGCTCCACCACTGTGAAAAGATTTGTGTCCACTCAATATATTCTTCTATGTTTCTGAGGCCGTAACAGAACAGTGCTCGGTGTGGAGTGTTTTGTAAAGCTTGTGATGCAATGGTTTGTATAGAGAGATTATAGCAGTATGTACAGTTCTCATAAGACACAAGAGACTTGTCTTGTGTAAGTGATCAGTCCCTTTCAGTTGTTTGTGTAAAGGAGCTTATCCCCACGGCAGCCATTTTGAACTTCGGTCACACAGGTGAGAAACTCTATCAGAAGAGCAATTATAGCTCAGATGTATTTATCATTTCACAGATTCCCCACTGAAAAACATATTAGAAACAAATTAATCTCAAGAATCCGGAGGGATATAGGTTCACATTTTAAGTTAATATATTTGGCCCACTATAGCTAGATACCGGAATCTAGCCTATAGTGAGCTAGTAGCTAAGTAGCTAGTAATCTAGCTAACTTCCCTGCTAAATTCAAGCAGTTGTTGTTGTTCCCAAGATTGCTAGATAATTTGACAACTGTTAGATCTATCTGAAGTCCTCACTTATGTGTTGAAGTAATGCCAGTTTTATATAGTATGCCAAACCTCCGGGTCGAGTTTCCCACCCCGAGTGTGACGTGCTCATGGATGCTGAGCGTCCATGAGCACGGGAATAAGGTTAACGGGAATAAGGTTAATAAACAACAACAAAAACACTTGCTAATGCCCTCAAAACAATATTATATAGCACATAATTATTTTAGGATGGTATTGTATTTGAATTGGATCATCTGATATAAAAAAACAAAACAATTTTCATTCAACTTGAAGAAGGGCTTAATTCGAAGGTCACTTTTTGATGTTTCTGTGAGTTATAAGACATCTGCAAACACAGTTTGCAACCCAGCAGCACTAATTTTGAAATTGATTGGAACCAATGGACCTTAGTCTTACTGGGATGGATTGATTACTTGGGTCACATGACTGTGTCCAGAGTCCAGGGGAGGTCAGACAGGAGGGGTCAGTATTAGAGGTCAGGGGTCAAATCAAAGCAGAATGTTATTGACACCAGTGCTGACACACATGAGTTCTGCTCCAACAATCTGTGATGGCTTCCTTTCCATCTCCTCTCTTTTCTGATCATTTATTCCAATGTGGCAGAAGCGGAGGGAATGCTTTTCAGTGTGAGTAATGAGGTAAAAGTGGGAAAGAGAGGAAAGGAGGCCATTTGGAAGCTTTTGGGATGCAGTCCGGTCACAGATGGACTTGCAGGGCTGAGGGAAGCTGTCACGCGTATGTTAAAAATGGCAGCCCCCCAGCATAAAGGGAGGTATTAGGATTAGAGCCATACCACAACAACATGAACAAATACACACACAAACATCAACATAGGGAAAGAGAGGACAGCCACATGGAAATTCAATGTCATTTATTTTATTTTAAAATAATCTTATTTTCTCACTTAGTTCTTTTGAGTGTAATTTTGTTGCCATGCCTTTAAAAGTTCTCTGCTACTATCCACTTCTAAACATCTCAGGACCTCAAAACAGAAGTCCTCCATCGAGGCCTACATCTTTGACTTTAAATAAAACTCTTTAATAATAATAATATTAATTTCATTTCTGTAATGTTATCTCATTTACAAAAAGTAAAATATTTGCGAGAAAAACATGAGAGAGACCTTGGCTCACAACATAAAACGATACAGTGACTTTCATTTGATATGGTATTTTTATCAGGAGAGGATTATCAAGGCTGGTTGAATGAAAAAAAGTTATCCATGATGTACGTCTAGCTTACTAATGTTTAATGAAAATGAGTGTTGACAGGTTGAGAAACCCGTCATTGTTCTTATACACTTTATTTCATGACATATCTTTGAGCTACCTTAGTTAATTACCTCTAAATCCAATATCTTCGAGTCCAAATGTGGGTTGAGCGAAGGGTTAAATCATAATCCTCTCACTGCTAATATGGGCGCTCTTTTGACAAGCATTGTGGTTAAATACAGTTCCAATGTAATCTGTGTCTCTATACTGACTCAGGTGAGATTGACAAATACCCGGTGTTAGTTTAACATCAGGGAGAGAAAAGATTTCCTGGGGGGCAGTGCAGACTCCGGCTCAATCCAGTGAAAGGATGAAAATAATCCGACGTCTGTGGTAATTCTTTTGCTTGGAGAAACACTATTAACCTTTGGCACACGGTTAATTGCTTTTTTCAGCAACGGCCTGAACTCGGCATCAGAATTTTTGGCGAGTTCGTGAGGTCATGGGATAAGGTATGCATTTGCCTCGGACTGATTAGCCTGCCTAAATCTGGTGCTAAACCTCCAGGGATGGCACTTGTTATTGTTATAAATAGTTCATTTAGCATCAACTCCATGCTCAGGCCTCTAAATTGAAGCTACGGCTTTCTAGTCTTGACCATCATTCTCATCATATCTACTATCAATTAAAAGTTACCATAATTGATTGAATTGAAGTTTGTGCTATCATTTATTTTGTGATAATAGGTGTCATTTATTTGCATCATGACTTTTCCCAGTCTAATTCCAATTCCGAAAACTCTTTCAATACGTGATTCTGAAGAATGAAGCCGTAAGATCCTACAGCAAAGGGGATGGCAAAAAGATCTCTTGAATAAGCAGAATAATCATTATTTAATGATTGAAAGCGGGTTCTCTCTTTGACTTAACTTTGCTGACCTTTCATAATTCTTCTGCAATGTAATTTTGGTCGGTATGCCTTTCAGGTGCAGATTCAAAAATTCAATTTCTATCTCAGGATGCTTGTCTCCTCTTGAACATTAATCAGAACATTCCTGAATAACACAAGGTCAGTTTTGCGAGTCTAATCATTTCATTTTAAATGGAGGAAAATCATGAATGAACATCAGGAAATCAGTAACTGACCTCTCTTTTTTTTTTTTTTTTTTTTTTTTTTACAGACAATCTATCACCTTTTCAACAGCATATCCAGAGGGAGACATTTCTGTTTAATAGGGGAAAGGTTTTGTTCACCATGCATTTGGGTACCGGGGCTACATGCATGCATATCACACATGCTTCTCAACAGATAGAAAACACATTGGTCAATTTCTTACATTTCCTGTTTGGCTTCATGTTGCTGTGGAACAAATAGTTCTGCAGAGAAAGCTTAATCCTCGCTTAGCGGTGTCTTTGAAGTCTGATTTGAGCAAACATGAAGGAGTGCCTCCCCACAGTTTTGCTGGTCGTTGAGGGAGGCATGGTGCAACCAAATTGGAGGTGGATTTGAGGAGTCTGCATGTTGCCTACAGGAAACTGTTCTCATCATGGCAGTGTGAAAGGGGATGGACCAAGCAGGACAATAAACAAGGAGGAGTTTAAGTTAAAAGGTAGTGAGGGGCGGGAAACATGTCAAAAATAACAAAAGGCATTCAGGACAAAGAGACATTTACAAGCACAAAGTGCACATCAACTGTTATTTACAAGTACAGCAGTCCTTCAAGTTTCCAGTTGATTGAAAACAAAAAAAAGTCAAAATGTAAAGAACAATTAAAAGAACCAATAACACAGCCATTTTGGAGGGCAGATACAATAGAACATATCCACATCTTAGCTGTGTCACACTGCCCACTCTATTTACAGTACTGTACATACATACAGGTGCAATTTGCTCGTAAGGTTTACACTTCAGCGAAGCAAGACGCGCCTCAGGCTTCTGACATGGCCTCCGACCATGGACAACACGTACATGCACACACTCTCACACACACACACATACACACATCTGCGTGCGTGCGTGTGAGAGTGCACACGCACACACACAATAATGTCCATACACATTGACACCAACACTCGCCTTTGACAACACTCATCCTCCCTCAAACACACACACACACACACACGCACGCATGCGCATCGACACTATGCTCTCCTCCGCCAATTGCCACAAAGGCTCCTCAGGTGGTTCGCTCTGACATGTGTGTTTTTACCAGTCTGCATCTTCCTCTATGTAATAATCGGGGGTTGAAGTACCATCAAACAAACCAGGGTCCAGGGACTTGCGCTGCTTGCCCCGGGCGAAGACACGCGACAGCGAGCCCAGCCCCATCTTCTCTTTCTTCTTCTTACGCTTCGCCTCCTCCAGATCTTCTAGGGACTGAAGAGAGAGAGCGAGAGAGATCAGAGGGAAGAAGATGAGATGATGAGATGGGCAAAGGAACAGAGGGGATGCAAGGGGCAGAGAAGTCAGCGAAAGGGGTGGAGAGTGAGCGAAAAAGAGCAAGGGAGAGATAAAAGTTCACAACGCGGAGAGGAAGTGAACAAGCTGCCAGACATGCACTTATTCACAACCCAACAACTGACCTTCAAATAAATCAGCACAAGTCACAGTTGCAAAGTGAATAGACTGCAAGGGGCATGCATTCACTCAGCCAGAAAGATGGCAGACGGAAAGGCAGCGGCAGGGCACTAGAATAGTAGGCTACTACGAAGGAGGTGATTACTTGGGAGGGTGCGATGGTGGGCAGCTCTTACATTGCAGAGGGAGTGGGTCCGGTGGCGCGGCGAGTTGATGTCGCTGGGCGTGGACGAGCGGTCTCCCTCCACAGCCGAGGCGTCGGAGATGATGGAGGGCTGGCGGGAGTGGCAGGGGCTCACCCGCACCGCAGCCACTAAACAGGATGAACGGGAGGGAAAAGTTGTTGTGTTTGGGCACCAAAAGTAGCATAGTTAGCACAGTACACCTGACTCTCAACAAAGGCACAACACCCTGAGACGAGAACATATGAAACTTTTCCCAACCAACACCTTCGAATAATTTGCGGTGGAAAAGCGGCTGTGAAAACATTGTCACAGAGGTTGAGTGGCTCTGTATAAAGTGTGTGTGTACTAATTAGGCTGAAACATATAGCACAACAGATGGCATACCAATTTGGGCGATCGTGACTGTTATGTATGCTTCCGCCTTTTCTCTTCTTTGTCCGCTTCTTTCTCCAGCTGTCTCCAATTAATCTGCTACCTGTTTGCACCTGTAACCCTTGACAACAAACTCTGGCAGTAGCCATTCTTGTTTACTGGCTATGTAAACAAGGACTCTGGCAGTACTTTTTCTTTTGAGGAAGGAGGTACCAGTAGTGCTGTTTTCACCGCTCTGCTTGGTTAGGTTTGGTTTTCTCTTATCTTTTTGGTAGTTTAGGGGGAATCTCTCAGTCCAACGGCCCACTGTGTGTTTGGCCAAGGCACTTCCCCATCTTTTTCAGTTTGGCTGGGCCTCCTTGTTTTTTGTGGGGGGGATCCTGTTATCGTAAAATAATTACTTTTGCCTCCAAACTGAGGTTGGTGACTGTTACATGCTATATTGCTGACCTGATGTGTAATGCTGACCCCATGTGAGCTGTGGTTCAGTGAGGTCATGGCAGTAATTATTGGATCTCCTATGGTGTATGACAACCCAGTCACATAATCACATAGAAAAATGTGAACCCAGCACAAATGTTTAATAGTGAATGCTGTGAGGAGCAGTGAATAGTAGAAATAGAAGTTGGGGGAGCTCAACTCAAAACTCACAACTGACGGAGGTTGTAAAGCCAAAATATGTTCACGGTGACTGCTGAATAAAGTGCACAAAATGTTAGCGCACTAGATTTTTACATGAGTGGAGCCTGCTTGGTGGCCAACAATGGAAGAATGAGTTTGTACTGAGCAGACTGCAGGGGTGAATGAGTGAATGAGTGAGTTTGAAGCAGCTGAAAAACAGCATGGGTGTTCCAGCAAAAATAAAGGTAAACACCCTCTGTGAGTCAGTTCATGTGCGTGTGTGTTACTACGTACAGGATTAGGGTGTGTGTGTGTTCATGTTGTCCTACCCTGTCTGTCGGTGGGATGTCCCGTGTGGACATAGAGGGTCTGCTGACTCTGTCTGATGGCAGCAGTCAGGGGAAGGTCCGCCTGCATCACCCACTCCTGGTTGTTGCCGTTGACGACCGTTTCCGTGGGCATGGCCAGAGAGTGACGCTTGGGCACATCCTTGGTCAGGGTGGCTAGTGACTGTTTGGCCTTAGGAGGGTAGACACACATACAGATAAAAACACTCAGAGAGAAATCCAACAACAAGCAACAATCTGACATTTTTTCTGGAAAGAAATCCTCATAGAAATTGCTGTGGTTTCTGAGTTTTTTAATGATTTGATATGATAAGTCCATATGCTGGGTAAGAAAATTGACATAAAATGAAGCTTCTCTGGTGCGTTGATTTTGAATAGGCTTAATTCAAGAACCAAAAATGGGAAATCGGCACTCTCAGAAAGATATCTTGATTGCTTTATTTTACATGTTTCAAATAGAAAATGTAAAGCTTGGCAAACTTTCACTTTTTTTGGTTCTTGAGTGAGTTTTGTACAAATATCATTGTTGTTATCGCTATTATTATTCATGTCTATGTTGTATGTGTGTGCGCCCTATGCAAATGCACATATGTGTATCATTATGTAGAGCCGTGTATACAAAATCCCACTACAATGCACTGTGTGCGCGAGGATGTGTGAGTTTTCCCCTGGGCTTCTCATCTGTTTGCCGCCTCATGAAAAATGCAGCTGTATTCCTGTTCGTCTTTTGTTGTGTGAAATCTCTCCCTACCACTCCTGATGCGGAGCTGAAAAAAGGGACAGAATATCTGGAGGATGTGTTTGCTGCTTGTTGCAGTGGGGGGTGGGGAGCTTGGAGAGAGAGGGAAGCAGTGAATAATGAAGCTGTTCTATAAGTTTAATGAATACATGTGCCTAGTCACAAGAACACAAGTCATCCTCTGTTAGCTGGCACAACAATGGACAGCTGGAGCCTTGGGAGGCGTGTGTGTGTGTACGCATGTGTGTTTTGTGTCTGTCAAAATTGTGTGTGTGTCTGTGTGTTTGTATGCATTTTGGTTAGACTTGACATGTTAATGTTTGCTTGCTAGAAATCTTGCTGTTGTGCATCTCTTATCATGCCAAGCGGCGAGCTGCAAATCACCAGCAGCACAATCACCGTCATTACAATCATCTCTACCTACCAGCGGTCTGACGATTATCATTCATCGTCCTTCACATGCAAAACAGAGAACAATCACAAACCTTCAGAGCAATCATTAGCTGTCACAAGATTTTCTGTATTTCTCCCAAGCATTTCCCCAACAAGATCTTTCCCCCCCGATTAGGCGTAAAAAAAAAACATTCAAATCATCCACAATTGGAATCCTTGGGATCACTGTTGTTAGGATCACTGGGATCAGTGAGGGGCGGCTGGTTAGTGAAACACGTGCAATCGGGGCGGGGGCTTCCCACGACAACCAGGTCACAAGTAGGAGAGGTTTCCAGGGAGCAGAGGGGTCAAAAAAAAGGTCAAAGTTAAAGCGGGAGGGGCCTGTCTTACCGCCGTGACCCTAGGAGAGGAGTCCCTGTCGGCAAGCCGGTCAAACACCCGGAACTCCATTCTCTGATTCACACAGTTACTGATCTGGGGGGTTGGAGACATGAGGGATGGCTATACTGTACATTCAAAGACTTTCCGTGTGTGATTTCATGAATCCAAAATAGTGCATGTTGATAGAAAATGTAAAAACACTGCAAGAGATCACATACAACCATACAACTTCTTTTCATTGTTGTCATTGTCACTGGTTCCAACAGCTGTGGTGGACATGTGACTGAGCCAGGATAACTCTGTAGTTTAGTTCAGTTCAGTATTAATAGTTAGAGTGTAAGACATATATAAGTGTCCTTCTCCTTCCTTTTTTATTTCCTTTCATGCAAATTTAAAGGCCTTCACTATTCTCAAGGACATGTTCTTCACATGGAGAACACTGCAATCTGTCATATCTAGCATCAAACTCAACAATGGCGAAGACAAAAGCACAGATACAAGGTTTTTCAAAAACATGAATACTAAGTGGCTGTCTCTCTCTCTGTCTGTCTGTCTGTCTGTCTGTCTGTCTGTCTGCTTGCCTCCCTGTGTGTCTTCCTGTCTGTCTGCCCCTCTATCCGTCTGTCTCACCATGGCCAGCTCGGCCTCCAGCTCCTTGATGCGGTTTTCTTTGAGGTCCAGCTGAGAGCGCAGCACCCCCGTATGCTCCGTGGCCTCCTTGGTCTGCCGCCGCAGGTCCCACTTCTCTCTCTCCAGCAGGTCCTTCTCCTTGGCCAGCGCCTTCACCGCATCCTCACTCTCCTGGTGGAGGAGGAGACGGGGAGATAGCGATGGGTTGATTCACATATCAATCGTTCCAACAATATTTTACAGCGTTTTATTTTGTTGTTGGTTTTTTTGGGAGGGGGGGGGGGGGGGCTGCTTTTTACTTTATTTCTTCTAAATTACATCAAATTTCTAGGCTATAAATAATAATAGCCTAGAAATTTGATCTTACTATTCAAGCGAAAACAATGGCCATTTAGCCATTTGCTCATTCCTGCCATTTCCAGGAAAATGGGCTGATTGTGGAAAAGGGAACCCACTTGAAATAAAATTACACATTTTTCACTACAACTATGATTATTTTTTATTTATTTATTTTTTTTGCGTTTTGGGGGGCGGGGGAGGGGCATATTTGATATCACAGAAAATAACATGATATTCAATATTATCGAATATCGGCTCAAGCCTAGCTCCAAGCGAGCCAATGCTAACACAAATATGAGCTCGTTCAGGACAAAGACACTTGTTATCTGCCTACCTTGGCAATAACTTTAATTCTGGCTACTTTCCAAACAAGTACGGCATCTCTTTTTAGGTGCTTAATTGTTAAGGCATTATTGGAGTGCCACAAAGCATCAGTAAATATACACATGCTTCCAACCTCAATGCCATAGCATCTTATTGTAGCGTCCTGCACATACATCCTCACAGACACACCCACAGACTGTCAGCACTGATGAACACACAGCCCAGCTCTTATAGAGATGCTCCGTCCCAACCACAGTCACAACAAACATTCATTCATTCATTGTCGTCATCACATGAGACCAAAACAGCGTGCTATTTCATGGCACAAGCACGATACTGTACAATTTGTTCAGCAGTTCAATTGTTATGTTTGTGTATGGGTTAGTAGCTCTGTTGCTGTTTCCGGCATATTTCATTCGGACTGAAAAAACCCTTCAGCCATGTAGGCAGTGCCACCTTTTAGTCAAAAGCCCCGGTACAAATGTGAGTGATTCATTTCTTCAAGGGGTCAGCAGGTCACTTAATGAACCCATTCTGTATATCGGTTAGTGAGAATTTAACCCAGTTTTGACTTTTGCATGACAGCCAAAAAGTGCTGTTGGCAACTTGGCTATGAAACTGTCATTTTGACAAAGGTGAATCAATTGAACCGGTCGTGAATCGATTCACTGCTATCGGACACGGACAGCATGAAAGAATCAAGTTAAAAGAATCAGTGTTCCCACCACTACAGGGAGAGAGAGTGGGCGTGAGAAACAGACAGAATTTCCTTTTTTCCCCAAACGGAATCTATTACAGAACGCTACACTTAACCAGATTAGTACTTGCACACATACACTGTTGCTAAGGCTTTAAGCATGCATACAAATTCCCTTTTTTAAAAAACATACCCTATACTCTATATACTGTATATATTATATATGTGCATGCAAAAAGCGTGCACCTGGATATGGTCAGAGCATGGGTGTCGTACTTTTCTGTGCTGCTCATAGTTGCGTATGAAGTCCCGCAGCTGCTCCTCCCGGCTCTCCAGTGTGGCGTAGAGCTGCTGCATCTGGTTGACCAGGTCTGCTTTCTCTGCCTTCAGACGCTTCCGGTCTGCCTTCATGGCTGGGGGGGGAAAAAAAGACGTAGAGAGACGTAGAGAGAGAGATAGCGAAAGAGAGAGAGAGAGAGAGAGAGAGAGAGAGAGAGAGAGAGAGAGAGAGAGAGAAAAAGGTTATCAGGTGGCCATAGAGACTGAACAATATCCGTATGACTGTGTATCTTTATGTGTCTGTGTGTGTGTGTGTGTGCACGAACAGTATATGTGTTGTGTGTGAGTCATACATTTACTGGGTAAAGGAGAAAGGGAATGTGGGTGAAATAACAAAGGGGTGTGCAAGGGATGGTTGGCAAAACACCACAGAGAGCGAGAGAGTAACAGAGACAGGGGTCTTGGACCTGCAGAAAGTTGGTCCAGCACAATACAGTGAGGCCATGCTGAATCATGACAATACATTTTCTGAAAGGGAAAAAAAAAAAAAAAGCACTGCAGAGGCTGACAGTTTACCTTGGGATTAAATATATATCCGAGCTTTTCAGTGTGAAGTGTGCTTACAGCAAGGCACGGATGATGAATATACACATTTTCTTTTGAATTAATTCACAGAAGAAGAAAAAAATAGCTACAGCTTCTGGTTTGAATAATATTATTCATTCACTCACTGATAGAAAGAAAACCTGCATGTTCCCCTGTTCATGCAGAGCACAAAAATGACAAAAAATAAATCCTGCTGACCCTACTCAGGTGTGATTTAGCACTAGCAATTGTGATTTAGAACTGGCAAACAAAATGTGTTATTTGAGGATGATGAAAAATAAAAATGTCAATGAGTGATGTTGATTCATGAAATTGGCTTGGCCTTGTCAAGTGAACAGTTTCATTGTTTTGCTTTTTGTCAAAACGTTTGCTAATAGCTCAAGTGAGAATAATAAGGCTATTCCTGAAACTCTTCTACTATCCGCTTGAGTGAACTGGAACATCTTAACAGGAGCAAATGTGCATCTTTCTACAAAGTTAAATTACTTTAAAGGATTCACATATATACTTATATGGGTCTTAGATTGCCAAGATGTTTTGAGGTGATTCATGCAGCAGCATTCATTCAGTAGCTGTGCTGCATATTAGTCTTTGATAAATAATGCATCTAAAGAAGTCATTTTCTATGATTTTGTTCATTTGCAAGAAGACAATAAAGCAATTATACAGATTTGTTGATTGAGTGGACTCAACCATTTAAATGATTTTTTTTAGTGGACAAAATCCACAAAAACTCTTAAGAAACGGACGGCTAATACTGGTAGTCAAAATAAATTGTGCATGCGCTGTTGTCCAAAACTAAAACATTAACATCTCATGGCACTGTGGTTTAATTCAGTGCCCACAAGCTCTCCACTGAGAATAATTGGGCTGTTAATGAAGCAGTGTTACATTTTTATTTGAGTATGGCAACATGAAAGCTTTTCAAGAGTAAAAACTGTTAAATATACCTGCTGTTGCAGGTCTAATGTGGCGTGACTGCTTCTTGATAGAGAGGTGAATCACACATGAACTCTTCTGTCAATCTCCTCCCTGCTTCTGGCTTCATTAGAGGCTGGTTTCTCTCTCTCTCTCTCTCTCTCTCTCTGTCTCTCTCTCTCTCTCTGTCGCACACTCTCTCTAAGTCTCTGACACCTCACCCACGCATAATGATAAACAATATGGTTCAGTTTAGTGATTCAGTAATGCTTTAATTTTCTCAAAGACAACATCTCCTTCTTTCTCTCCTCTCCATCTGCCATTCTCACACTCTCTCCCCATTTTCTCTCTTTTCCCTCCTTTCTCATGCCAGGCTGTTTTCCAGACATACTCTTTAAGCTGAGTTTCCCTCCAGCTATCTTTCCAAACTGACAATATATTCCTTTTCACATTTTCTGTGTTCGCACTCAATCTGTCCACCTTTTTCCTCTTTACTCTGACGTCTTTATCCTTGCTGCACGGCTGCTAAGACTGTTGAATATGTCACAGCACTATACAGTTGTCTATTTTTTCTCTCAAAGCTTGTCATCATGTGCTCACCTTTCCTTTTCTTCCCTCTCTTTTGTCTCTCAGAACCAGCTGTGTGTCATTAATTAACTTATATCACAGCCTGGTTAATTGCATGACATTCACAAGTTGCGTCTGGGGAGCCTGGTGGAATGGAAGTGCATTTTTACAAGGACAGATTCACCCTCTCGTTTCCTCTCCTCCATCTTTCCTCTGTCACCCTCTCCTATCTCTCTCTTTCACCCATTCTTCGAGGGTGGAATCTGCAAGCCAAAGGGATTCGCGAGCCAACTGCCCCGGCGAGAGCAGACAAGAAACGTCCCTCATTGGCCAAGAGAAACAGGAAACCTCCCCGCACCTGCCTCAGGAAGAGAAATCAAAGCCTCCTTTGAGATGAGCCAGAACGCTGCCGCTGCCTCGCTTCCTGCACCTGTGACCGCTTGGCAGCGCGAGCCCTCCCCATGTCGGACACAAGAAAACATTGACTGCGACTCGGAGAAAGGGTCCATTCAGAGTCGCAAATCATGTTAGCGGTTTGAAAAAAGCACCGCTCCTTACCGTTCATAACCTATTTATGAACACCTCTAATGGACAGAGACGGTCCTGGGGGCAGCGCTGCACGCTCACTGCGGCTACATTAAGGCAGACAGGTGAGATGGGGGAAGCACTAGCATGTCTCCTCTGCTGACAGCCATATTAATGACTCCCATACTCGGTGGCTCTGTCCAAGACGCCAGGCCCCCGCGACTTATTACCAGATGAGGCGGAGGGAACCACCTGGGAACCGTACAGACCTGCAGCTAATGTGTGTGGAGCTGGAAGAGGAAGAGGAGGAGGAGGAGGAGGAGGAGGAGGGGAAGATATTGGAGAGACTTGAATTTAATGGATGTCTTTTCATGGAAGAGTCTTATCTGTGGAAGTGCCTGTCTTCTTTCTATGTGTGTGTGTGTGTGTCTGTGCACACATATGCACGGTGTAGTTTGGGTGCTTATTGCTGTATATCTATTTTCCCTCTGTGCTCAAAATGTTCAATGCTCCTGTATGTGTGTGCATGAGTGTGTGTGCGCTTGCGTTCGCGTTCAGTGTAGATCAGGACACTTGCAAAACAGAAATTCACCACCAACAGCTCAGGCAAGCCAATTTCATCATCTCCCCACTGTTCAAAAAAAAAAAAAAAAAACTACATGGTACAAAAAACCCCTCAACTGCCTGTACCACAGTCTCCTGACATTTTCTGTGAAATCTGCATAAGTGGCTTTTAGCTCACCACACGAAGGCTCTTTCACTATCACAGCTGTTGTGCTTTTATGCAGGTTAATGCGAGCATCTACTGCAGTATGCTAAAAGCCTTTGTCTGCTCAGCTCTTCTCTGATGCTTTGCTGCTGGAGGGCTTGGATTGCCCGCGTGGAGTGGTCCAACTCATTAGCGACTAAACAGGAACACCGGGCTCCTGTGGGAGTTCCCACTAGCTGGAGTGGCTCTTTGACTTCCTGTATTTTGAGACTGACCGAAAAAAAATAAAAAAAATGGGAGGGATTGTCACCAGGTTGTGGAATGGTAGGAGGGAAAGTCTCTGTGTGGAGTGTGTTGGGAGTATTACGCTCTCTGCTGCTTTTTTTAACAGGTAGTAGAGTAATGGGATCAGTGTCTGATGTTTTTGGTGCCGAAATCTGCCAAAAATCTAATATGTAACACCCAAGTTGCTTCCATGCATGATAGTAACACAGATTTGTGAATTTCCTTCATATTGAATGACATGTTTGTCACTTGCTGGCCTTATAGGTGATAAAATACGGATCATGCTTAATCCAAGGCACATTGCTATTATACAGTCCTAGAGATTAATTCTGTGTACAGCACTGACAGTAAAATATATATATATTTATGTTTTATATCCATAACATTGCTTGAAGCACATATTATCAGCCCTTATGTAAGGTCAAATCCTCTAAGACTTAAGCTAGTGATATTCGAGTGTCAAACCTTATTCAGGAAGAGAAAGGACTTTGAATTTTGATTTAAGCTACTGAACATTCTGTGACTTTGTGAAGAAATAAAAATGAACCTCAATCTGGTTCACTGCGGTTTGCACACATCATTGTAGTATGCGTTTCACATCCCATTCACAGCGCTTTCCTTCTCTCTGGTTAAATAATAACCCTCATTATCTGCTGTGCCCCATCTATTCTATTGCAAAAATAATAACATCTTGTCCATAATTTCAGCTCGATAACATTTTCTGCGTTTCTGTTTTCAAAACACCTCCTAAACTCGCTAGCTCTAACAATCAAGTTTTCCCATTGGTCTGTGAAGAGGATTTTTGCGAAGCTAAACAGACAACACAGGACAGCGTCCAAACAATATTGACAAGACAAGCCCATGCATGGAGAATATTAAATAATTAGGTCTTTCGGGAATTAATATCCATAGAATATGCAATTTGTACGCCTTCGACTGAATTTAATGTTTTAGCAGAGACTTCAAGCTGCTATCCGAGGTTCACATTACCTGCCGTAACACACAACAGGACTCCAAAGACAGACAAGCCTCACCCACTTATCAACACCCGCTCAGATAATGATGTTCTTCACGTTAATGAATGGAGCCACTCCACATTGGCACCACTCCATATAACTTGTGTCCTAAAGAGAAGGGACAGGCTTTTAGTCAGCTCTTAACATAATTAGTTGGGGAGAGAACAAAAGAGACATCGGCTCATAGAAGGGAGCCCATTGTTCAGGGTTTGGGATTTTAAATCTGCCAGCTGAATAATGAAGTGGGATCCTTGGAGCTGGTGTGCTCACTTTATCTCCCCAGCACCCACAGCACACACAGTTCACAGATATTACAACGATTGTGGGAGGTTGATATCTGCATTTCCAATATCAAACACAAAGACAGTCCCAACTGAATAGCAGGTAAAGCTGCTACTGTATCAGGCTCCTTTGCACTGATGTCGTAATGATGAATGACAATGTTACGGCATGTTAATTAATGTTATAATATGAACCCACAAGCCCCAGAAATGACATTTGACCCTTGGTACAGTGGCGATGCAAGAGCTATGGAGCTGTAGGTCGCACAACCAGTGAGCCCCCGTTAAAAATAGATCAAACATGGCTCATTAATGGGTTGTCCGGCGGGGCTTTGGGGTGTGTGTGTGTGTGTGTGTGTGTGTGTTTGTGTGTGTGCGGTTTGAACAGCAGCACTGGCAACGCTGTGACATCAGGGAATCAAGGAGAGAAACATACTTTGATCCAGAGTTACTTTGCTCCAGTTAAAAGAGATTTAAAGATACACTGAGAAGACAGAATGACCGCTTTCTTTTGATTTACGCTATTCAAAATGGTGGTTGCCCAGTCTGATGTACTTCACACCGACTATAATGGGCTACTGTGGTTATTATTTTCTGTGTCATTGTCTGTCTCAAACAGCACCTCATTACTCGCCACTGTGTTTTCACTGGACCTAAAATGATGAAATGAACCGGTGCTGTAATACGCAGTAAGGCTGACTGTTCAGGTGCAAGTTACACAACATCAAAGTAATAGGTGAGCACAAAAATGAGGACAGCAGCAACAGAGTTTCTAGACAGATTCTCATTGGTACGTTGCCTCTCCTTCTGAGGATTGGTGGATGACTAAGGTACCCTTGACAACCACTGGGTGCCACTGTGAACCAAACACATGCTCTCGCTGGAGACCGACCAATTTGAAAAGATTGAACTGCCGGACAGCAAAACCTCCTCCTCATTACTTGTTATGATGAAGCTGCTGCCAGCAGCAAGGAAATAAATCACTGTAGATTTGCGAAAATATCAGCCCACGATGATTTTTCCCAATTCAATTGGAGCCTTCTGAAAAGGGCCTTAATTTGTTTAAAAAAAACACTAAAATCCATTGCAATTAATTGAATGTTATCAGGTTAAGTAGCCCAGTGAGAGTGTGGCGGCACTGTGAGTGAGTATGCCTGTGTGTGTGTCTGTGTGTGTGTGTGTGTTTAAGTGTGAATTGAGGAAAGATGCCTTGTAGTCAAGGACAGAGCTGCTTTCTGAGCACGTTGTAGCGTGAAATGACACTAAACGGGCCAGGCAGACTGTGCTTTGATGATACATAGCTGTCCGTGGCTTTCATTTGAGCTCTGGATTGACTGGGAGTCCCTGAGTGATAGTAATTAGCCAAAGCGGAAATGGCTAATTAAAACCTGGCAGACAGGGCCAACTATACTCTGAAAATTCATTAAACACAAATTTGATGAGAAATTGCATAAGTCCAAGCGGGAGTCGGGTAAACTTATAAACACCTCTAGCAGAACAGGCCAATCGTCTTTTAGCCAAACTGGAGTTTCTTTCTTTATTATGCCTCTACTTTTGGAATGGGTCGTTGGAGATCCCTTAGATAGTTTCGGTTCATTGTCATTTGTGCACTCCTCTTTAAGGCGGAGGGGGTGAAATGACTCCACCTAACAGCTCTTGGGCCAGATCGAGTGCCCATGGGTATCTCAACAAAACCTGCAATTGTGAGCGCTTGGCAATTACCCACCATCACAATTATAGTGCTCAGAGGCCAATGACTAGCATAGAGTGGGAGTGAGCACAAGCCTTAACACTGAGACAGTGTGGGCATCACAGCCAAAGAAAGGGAGAGAGAAAGAGAGACAGAAAATGAAAAATAACTAGAAAATAGAGTGAAAAGTACTGTTCCTCTTTGCATTCTCCATTTTGTATTCATAGGCAGCAGAAAATCTGCATGTAATTTAGCAGCAAACCGTCTGAACCGAGGTAGGAGTGGCAACACCGTTTCTGTGAACCATTCCCAAAGTAAACAGGTATTATCTCAAGTGGCAGAGAGCAAAGGAGGGATGATGCATTTCTTTCACGCTACTTCATCACTCCAGCCTTTCGGTTTTTCATCCAAACAGAGGCAGAAGGAAATAAATAAATAAAAATAAGAAAAAAACACAAAGCCACTCTGCTTCACAATAATTGTTGGTAGCACTTCAATCAAAAACCCCTAGGGTGCTTAAGTTCTCCAAACATTGCTCTCATTCTTCGGGGAAAACACTTTGTCTGAGCATCTGGTGGGATGTTCACAATATGCCAGCCTTGTGAAAATGGAGAAAAATCAAATAGACTCGACATCTCGCCTCCAATCAATTGGCAGCATACGGAAATTGCCGTAGTTAATGAGGTATTCTCAAGAACACTTGGCCTATGTTTCACATCAGAAGTCGCTTTAAAACCCGACAATCTCCAGCTCCAACAACTAATGAGTCTTTTTGTTGGACTGCAAACCCTTCAAACACATAAAGTAAGAAGGCAAAGAATGCAAACAATCAGGCTTTGGAAGCATTAGGATAAAGTAACCAGGTTTCTGTTCCTCTAGGAGTGTGTTCCTCCAGTGTTACCATGATTTTAATGTTGTCAGAGTACTCCGGGAATTTCATTGAGGCCCGGGTTTCGCTCTTCGGGATTGAGCTCTCCTCTTCAAAATAAACCCACACACTGTAATTATCACCAATATTGCGCAGTACCATGTGCAGCAAGTACAGGAAGAGAGAGCATGAACGCACTTAGTGGAAACAACTGGTAAAGCAACACAAACAAGTAAATGAGACAAAATGGGATGACAGATGTGTTTGCAGTTTCTGCTTGGAAACAACTGCAAACATAGCTGGGGGCAGAGCCAGAACTGCTGGCACCTACCAACCATATGCAATGGGCTGGAGCAAAGTAATAATGATAAAGCTAGCTAATAGCGTTGCTGGCCTTTCACTGGAACCTTAAAAAATAGTGTCCTCGGACTCTGAGCAAGCCACAGTGTCAGCGGACAAAGATAGAGTGTGACAGCCGCGCACAAACAAAGGACCTGAACACCAGCCAGTACTGTGGCCAGGTCGTGTGGAACATAATAATAAAAAAAGATAAATATTTCAGATATCTTGCTGCCTTCACCACTGAATGCTAATAAGATTTTGTCCATGGTTCACACTCTGACAATTTGGACAAAAGAACCACTAGTACAGCAACTTCTACTTTACTCCTCATATTGAAACAGCATTAACAATAATAACAAAAACAGCAACAAGAACGTCATCCCACTCAAGTTCACTTCAGTTTCAATCAGCGCCAGAAGCTTTTCAAACACAACCCAACTAGAATATGACAACAGGCAATTTCCTATTGTCCTCCCACATAGCCCAGCTTAATTGCAGACCAGATCCACCCCGCTTAACATTGCCGGGCCTTGTAAGCCAACCAACATCACCCTTTATAAAGCTTTCATTAGCTGCTGATTGCTGTCACTGCCTGCAGGGGTTCGCAGGCTTCGTCCTTCATTAGCAGGCCTGAGTCATACAAATTACTGTATGAGCCTGAGTGCAGCCTGTTCAGACGGCAAAACAACCAGCCGAAGACGAGATAAGTGTTTATTTGATGGTGTGCTATTCTATTCTGCTCTGCCCTAGTCCATTTTGTTGTGTTCAATTCTTCCAAAAAGCGTAGGCTGCAAGTGTCAAGTGAAATGTCGCAGCAACAAAATCCCCTGACAGCATGTCATGTGTTTGTCTGATACCAAATAGCGGTTTGTGCTTTGCCTCATTCCACGGGAGATAATTCTTTGAAAAGAATGATTCACCGCTGTGCTGATGACATCTCTGCTTGACGCTCTGCAATCCACTGTGCACCGTGTGACAGAACTTGTGCATTACTTTACCCTGTGCACCTTGTCTGCGAAGGCCATATGCAAGTGTAATCCCATTTCACATACACTCATCTATAACAGATAGAGTGCACCCAAATGCTATGGCAGCTTGTTAGTCATGAGAATCTGTACTTTGCTTTGGTACTCTATTTTTTTTTAAAGGATGATTCCAGCCATGGTGAATGTTAAGCCCATTTTCCAGAGTGCCCTCTCTCCCTTATGAAATTCATGTGTTTGTTTTTGTGGCAGCCTGTAGCTAGAGGGATTTCGTACATGTCCAACACTAAACACATATTTTCGAAATTTTGAAACAGGTCTCAAAGCCGAGAAGAAAAATGTTTTTTTTTTATTATCATTAGGTTTGACAGATTTGTGCATCTACATGTTGAAGAATATAATTGTGTACTTAGCACCTTATTCTAATCCAATTCATAGGAACAACTTTCAGACGGAAAAACTCTCTTCCTCAGCTGAGAGACCTGAAATGAGGCAGGATGCATCCATGGAGGACGTTAGCGATTGGTGCAAAGTGCTGTCTAAGCTTCCGATATTAACAAAGAAGTGTAATTAAAGATCGCAGTGAGAGTTTTGGGTGAAGGCCAAGCTAGTCATGTTAGTATTTTGGGTACTTTTGTGATCGTGCTTCCTGACCTATCCTCATCTTCATATTCAGAATCTAACATTGTTCTGATGATACAGCTATGCTGCTACGGTGTTTTGCCTACCTACAATGTTTACATTTTCACCTAACGTCATACACACACCTACTCTTGCTCCATTTATCAGTTTATCTCAGAAATCAGGTTTTGATGTCTTTTGGAGTTGGATGAAAGCAAATTGTGTCTAGAGGTTGGGAAATAAGTCAAATGATAACTGTGTCTCTGATAATAGCATGTAAAAATCCACAGGAATTTTTTAGATGGGAAAGAAGGCAAGCCAGAAAATAGGCTTAACATTCACTGTGGCTGGAATTATCCTTTTTTTATCCCAAATTTTGATGCCTTTTGTACCATTTAGAAGGCATTAAAAAAGAAGGTTAATAAACGGTTAATAGGCTCCACTATGACTCTAGAGAACCACATATCCTTGAGTACTAACTCTTGCCATTTATGTTCGCTCTCTCTTGCCATGGCAATCTCGCTGTCTATATTTCATAATAACGATGTTAGTGCGTTAACATATAAGCACATCTCCTCGTCTCCCAGCCAGCGCCTCACCTTGCAGTGCCTCCTTGGCCCGGTCCAGCTCCTGCTCCTTCTGTGCCAGCTGCACGCGGAGCTCGGTGGCAGAGAGCACGTCGGCGGAGCAGCCTCCCTGGGTCTCCTCCAGGTCCTTACTCAACATGTCCTTCATCTGCCGCAGCAGGTGCACCTCCTCCTGGAGCTGGGCCACCTCCTCACGCAGCAGGACTACAACAAGCAGAGAGGGGAGAGAGCTTAGCAGGTCGCGCCAAAAACAGATTTTTAACAAGTTGATTTTGTCAGACAACCTCAACAGTGAAGGATTTTCTTTTCAGCAATTCTCCAAAGTATTTAAAAATGTATGCAACTACTATGCTGCCAGTAGCTGGGGCCATGTGCAGACTGGGATGCAATCTTATGAGAGGTGTATTAGCTTTAAATAACTACACAGAGGGATGCTGCACAAATGGTTCTGAAATGCAGAAATCGATTTAACATCACCATAGGAGGCTATGGTTTCATCGGTAATTGAGATAACTGCAGTGCCAAATTACTGCTGGTATTAAGCATTACAGGGGGTGGGTGGGGTGGGGACAAGACATTGATATTATAATGCAATTTGTTTTTCAAGCTGCCTGTTGAAACTACTCAGCAATGGATGTGAAAAGGAGAGGGGTGTATCCATTTGATATTCAGCGACTGGTACTTTAAAGAGCTCCTCCCTGGTGGTGTCAGAAAGAAGTAAACAATGAGATATGAGAAACGAGGGAAGAGAGAAACAGAATTTTACAGTTTGACTCATCACTGATAATGCTTCAAAATGCTGTTGAAATATCAGCAGCAGAGAGAGAGGGCTTCTCAAAAGACAGGTGCCACACTTCAAGTTCTCAAGTCGAACCTCAGACACTAAATATTTAATCTAAAAAAAAAATGTTTTTCTTGCACACTGAATGTGCGACTCTAGTTGGAGCATATGGGGAGTAATTTATATAAGAATGAGTGGAGTCATTCTGCTCAATTTCATACGTCCTCGGGGCAGAGGGGGGAAAGCTGAGGAGAACCGCTCAGCCCCGTCTCAGATGCCTCCACTATCAAGTGCCAAGCATAAATCACACTCCTCATATCCCAGCTCCAATATTACTGTCTAAGAAAGTGAAATCAATCAGAGATGAATGGGGAAACCGAGAATAGGAGACTAGATATGCCAAAATATTTAAAGAGGAACAGGCAAATTAAAGACGGAGTAAGGGTTGTACTTCAGGTTTTAAGAAAGGGCAGAATGATTGTTTTGAGGGGATCCATGTGTGAGACTGTAATTCATTGAGTTTGGCTCACTGCACATAGAGCTAACAATAGATTTCTGGTAATTTTAACTAATTCCAAGAGCAAAAGCTTTGCCTTACGCAATGTTAGCATGAGGGAAAATTAATATCTGGATGAGAGCGGAAATTATCCTCTCGCAAAGTTTTTCCACTGAGAAATGCATTGAGGCACTGTGTCTATTACCAGAATTATACCAAAACATCAGCGACATAGACAAATCCAAAAGCCCTTATTTAGCAATTGGTCAGTAGCTCTTTGGCTGATTCAGTCCATTTTTCACTTAATATTAGTAGTAATGGACTAAATGGAGCATTTCAAAAGCAGAAGCGTAGCGACTATAAACACTAACTTGATATGTATTGAGCCCATGTCTTCTACAGCGTTTTGCCACAGATTTCTGATTTCTGATTGGTGATTGCAGGACAAGTAATTTTTCATCGCTGGCGTCGTTCTATGCCTCTCCTCGCTCCTCTCCATCAACAGTGAATAGAACTGTGTCCCTTTGCCAGAGGTGGAGTTTGTTGATGGAAATTACACATTAGGCTGTCAGCTCTGCCCAGACACACTGACAGTGTTTAATAACACTGTTGACACTTTCACTGTTGTTGTTTGTTGTTGACTGACACCCTCTTGAATGACACGTGTAAATCCATGTGACCTCACACCTATGGCGGGTTCATGACCTTCCTATGAGGTCATGCTTCACTCTACCTGTCTTCCCTTCCCTACACCCACCATAGTGGCTGATGTGTTACATAAGGACAATGGAGACTGTTCAGTGCATCAAACCGCGACAACAGACTACAACAACTACAACACAGCCTGGGTTTGATACCTTTTAGCAGGACGCGGATCACTTTAGCTCTACTCTTGCCTCTCTGATGCTAAAATGGACCTTCAAGACAAGTTCATTGCTTGCGTTACCTGCTTTCCAGGGCCTTTCAGTCCTTTTAATTTGTGCTCACTGACTAAATGTGAGCGGCTGGGGATAAAGGCTGTCTGCTAAATAACGAAAATGTAATGTAAAAGGGGTTATTAGGAGCAGGGTCGAGAGAAACCGTCGGCGAGTAGAGTGTCATTACACGGAGGTATACTTAATGGACCCGATAATAGAACCACATTTTACAGAGCAACTCAAGCAGCAACACCCTATTGGCAAACCAAAGAGCTGGCCCATTCTGGAAACAACAGACTGCAAGATACTGCTCAGTGGTGTTTAAAAATTCTATAATAGTCATGCGCTTGATTCAATTACTTATTCATTAAGTTTGTGTCTATTGATTGTGCTAGGGCAGCAAAATAGGGAGTCATAAATAAGGAACAAGGACGCTGAAGACGTGGGTTTTTATCTCTAACAGACAACTCAAATCCTGGCTAACCATTACGCGGCTGATATGACACTCACTCCCTCGTAGCATGAAGCTGTCTCCCGGGGCTGTGTTCAGTCATACATGATATCTGGGGCCTCATGCGTGAGATTTTGCACATAAGACTCACCAGTACAAAGCAGTGTATGCAAAAGGTGGAAACACTGACACGCACATATATTGTCTGATTTATAAAATGCTGCATTCAACACCAACGCACACGTTTCTTTAATGGTGCATGTGGACAAGCTTATCCACACCCTGTTAACTCCCGCAATAAGTTATAACAACCGCAGCTTCACCATAACAACTTTCACCAACTGTGAAATTGATCACATTACAGAGGTTGACAATATAAAGCAAATATAAACCAATTACATCAACAGTGATTTCACTGTTTATGTGACACTGCCACAAATTATTCATTGTTGTAAACAAGGCGTAATTACAATTCTTACAGTTCATTACAGTTCTTCATTGATCATTCAAATTGAGACATCAGCTGCAATAAACAACTGCAATAAATATAATCTCTAATACATGTAGCTTAACATGTACAGTTTAGAAGGCAACACAGACAAGGCAAAATGAGTTTCCTCTTCAATTTTATCCCTGACTAGGAAGATTTTTACTTTCAATTTTAAAACGTATTAAGCATCATGACATGTAGGTCAACCAATGGCATGTTGAAGAACTAAAAATATAATCAAAATAAAACAGAGGATAGAAACAATATTAGTACATTTTTCTACATAAGTTTAAATACTGTTAACTTTACCATTCAGTGTTACCAAATCCCACCCTTCA
Source organism: Centroberyx gerrardi (assembly GCF_048128805.1). NCBI lineage: Eukaryota > Metazoa > Chordata > Actinopteri > Beryciformes > Berycidae > Centroberyx > Centroberyx gerrardi. The sequence continues at coordinate 8,125,185 of NC_136010.1, forward strand.
AACAGTGCATATGTGTGGTGTAGAGGATGTGCTGCAGCAGTATGCAGATTCACACATCAAGTTTGCCTTTGAGAAATCCCAGACGCTGCGTGGACGGAAAGATGTGTAGGCTTATGCATCTGTTTTGTTTGTGTTGCGGCCCCAGGTGTTTCGCGGCAAAAACAAACCTATTATGGGAGCGGTTCTGATTGATCCGATTGACCTGATTTCACATTTTCCCTCGCGTGTTCTTTACGTAGAAATGTGTATTTAAAAAGGTCAGGGACATTACGATACGATCAAAACTGCTGTCGGTGCAGGATGTCTGGCCTCCCATACTGTTGTATCCCGATTTAAAATGAAACACTTGGCCTTGTCTCAGTGATATACTGCGACCCTGTTGCAATAATAGTCTGTAACACCGAATAAGACAGCCAGACGGTCTACAGTACCTTCTAAAACATTCTGATTTGCAGCATGGATAGGCTTTCCCAGTATGAGGACCTCCAGCATCTATGCAAGATGGTCTAAATATGCCACAGCAGTTAGCACCAGAGCGCGTGAGGTGGAAAGTGGCAAGAGAACAGATATGTTATTGCCTTTCCCCAGCTTTTTTGCAGGCGAGCGCAGCGCTGGAGCATTCCAGATAAGACAGCGAGAGGTTGGAGGTGGGCGGAGTGGTGAGGAGAGTGAAGACAGCCACCTATTTGTCAATGTCCGCATAGCCTCTAGGCTGGAAAGAAGCATGCACTGTAGCTCTGCATTACAAATGACACCCAGAGTGGGAGCTTCCTGATAAGTGCAATCTCTCCTGCTTCCCCCTTTAGGACTATACACCGCTCATTCCCATTCAGGAGGGACAACTTTTGTCTCATGGAAAGTGTAAGGTTCGTAATTTTGTCCGGTTACGTATATATGCACATTAATGTATTTTTTCCTTCGTTGTCTGTTTCAGTTATTTAGTTACTTAATTAGTTATTTAGTAGGGATGGGACGATATAGCGAAATTCAATATATCACAATACAAAAATGTGACAATATGTATCGTGGGGCAGAAAAATGAATTGCAATATTGGATACATTTTATTCTGCTGTAGTAATCACAAATGAGACGACTTGCCCATCAGTTTCACACGCTCTCCATCCAAATTATATTATTTGCACTTTGTAATGACATTTTTAAATTGTTGTTTACATTCTAGCAAGCCAGTGCCATCGCTAGAAAGATTTGTGGCTCAGAAATAAACATAATTCTGCACAGTCATACTTTGTTGACATTTAACTTTTATTTATTATTGTGTTGAAGCGTAAACCCCATATCGCGTATCGAATCGTATGAGATAAGCATATCATCCCATCCCTATTATTTAGTCATTTATTTAAAGTGTTGTCATTCATTTATATGATAATAGTTACATGCTGGCTTCTCATATACAGACTAGTGCACTCTCAAACAGCTACGACTGAGGTGTCCCTGTTCTTATTTGGCTAAAAGTCACTCAAATGACTTATGTAAGACTTGCATTGGAGAAGCCATTGGAAAGCATTCATTCATTATTCTTTATGATTCAAGTGCCATGACAAATCCATTGCTAAAGCCTTGAGAAAAGCACAAAATCTGATGTTTGATACAATTAGTAGTAGCAAAAGCATGGACTGGCATTCAGACCAAATTCCTTTTTCACATATCGGAACAATGGAATTGTAAAGGGAATGTAACCTTGAGAGGGAAGGGATATAAAATAAGGACAATCGATTTATCAGGTTGTGTTGTGAAACTATTCACCACAGCGACCACACAGATGTTACACAAGGTCTCAACAAGGGTGCTGTTTTTTTTTGGGCATCCGTTCCGTAAGTGAATAAATTTACACATTTCTGCTCTCAACCTTCAAAAGGTAATCATCAACACAAACCTCCACTCTCACTGCGCTCTCACCGATTCTGACTGCCGCTATCTGTATGGAAAACAGTTTACAATTCAAAAGACAAGAACAAAAACCTTCTAGCCCTTATTAGCTCCTTTCCACAAATTGAAAAAAAAAATGACAAACATGAAAAGCAGTGTTTTTGTCAGTGTCTAGGACTATGAGTACACAGAAAACATGTTTGCCGGTTTACTGTGGAGTGACACTGTTGCTGCAATTACCACTGTACCAGCAGGAATGAGAGGAATCTATCAGGGTTGGATGCTTGCACTCTCTCTCTCCTCAAGCTTCAGCGGGGTTATGAATGTGCTGCTAGCTCTGATTCACCACCACCTGTTCCCCACCTGCTGATGCAGCCAGCGGGTTTGTGCTGGCATACCTGCTAAATGACACCGAGGACAGAAGTCTGAAATAGAGTAGCCTAGCATACAAAACTTACAAAATTTACCAAACCCACCAGATTTATGCACACAGAATTCACCACCTGATTTGGTGCTATAGCGTATCTAAAAGCCTGTCGTTATACAGAGTTTAATTCTGAACATGGCAGAAAAAAAATACTGTGAATGTAGCAGTTTTGCTGGCAAAGCCATACGCGTGTTATTTGCAGTTTTATATTTTAAATTTTAAATAAAATGAAATAGGCCCCTTGTGAACATGAAATTGATTTAAATAATATGGATTTAATCTGTTTCTCTGACTGACATCTTATGCAACTGTGAAGTGCCACAGGGATTAAACTGAGTCTAATGACCAATGATATTTGTCTCCGACTCGATCAGCAAAGAATATTAAATATGTGCATTCATTGACCGCCTTCCATCTCTGCCTCCATTCCTTTCCAATTCCCTGAACGAGCTTGCCTCTAGTTATTATGATTCATCGAAACAGTAAATAAAATCTCCATCCTCAGCCACTGATGTATAATGACTGCTTAAATGTGTCCATTTGCATAATAGCGGCCATGCATCAGCTGACATGCAGTCGGTACCAGTGGAGTATGAGGCTGATGAGTGCCATATCCCCTGTGCATGATTTAAGCAAAATAGCCCAGACTGTCCTCCTAAATAATCCTGCAGCCTTTGTGTGACAGCTGTGACCGACAGCTATGGTATGGCTGATACCAGTAATAAAACTGTCCCAAAATATCAGCACTTCTCTGGGGACACAAAATCTGTCATCCCTGCCCCAGAGAAGTGGACTTAATGGTGCAAAACAGACATTAAACGTTTCACCAAAAAACTGACATTTTCTCAAAAATTACAAAGGCGTCATCCCACTCTGCTGTGTAAACACTTTTTAGAGCTGTACATTTTTACCATTAATCTTGAAATCTTGCTTTGTTTTAACTGCCCATCCAAACAAACATTTGAGGTTGAGCCATTGCAGTTTTTCTAGTCCCACAAAGACTATTCAATCATTGCAATCAGTAGATCTCATTCCATAGTCACAGTCTTTTTCTCTGGGGCTGCCTCTCTGATTAGCGGTCAATATGAGGGCCTCTCTCTCTCTCCATCTCTCTCTCTCCATGTCTCTCTCACTCTCTCTCTTGTCCTCCCTTTTCCCTCTCCTACTAAAACAGCAAGATTCACAAACCTTTGTGAAAGGTCCAGCAATCTGTCAGTGTGTCCGGTGGCCACGAGGCAGCTGAAATTGGACTTGGCTGGAACGGGATTGGAGGTCGAAAATTGATAGGGAATGACAGTAAGTGTCTAGAGGGGGAAATTTTTAGATTGGTTCTCCCTCTTCAGAGCGAGTGGGAGGGAAAGATGGGGTGGGGTTCAATTTTTGCCTGTTACAGGAGACAAAATCAATTAACAGGCCCATTGTTCCCACAAAATTGTCATTCAGCCAGCTCACTGGGTGAGGATGTACAGGCCCACAGTATAGACTGGATGATGGCAATCAGTTTTGTTGCTCTGACAGGCAGTCCTGCTGCGCCATAGATTCAAGGCAAGTTTATTTATATAGCCCTTTATCACAACTATCTAATGGGTGCAAATACTGTATGCACACTGCTTAACAATACATTAATAATGGGCCAGGCACAATATAACTTCATAAAGCCCTGATGCAATCTTTCTTTGATATAATAAACATATAATAAAAAAATAACACTATGTGACATGATTTGAACACATTGTGAGTGCGGCCTTGCCACAACACTACTGCTTCCATTCTTCTAGTTACGATGTCCCTCTGACAGAAAATAACACAAACCAATAGGCAGCAGAGTCCAGCTACAGTGCTACATAATCGATTCCTCCAAAACATATATCCTCACGAAGAATGTCGCATTGAATAACGGGAAAAGATGCTGTGTTTCAGGAAGCACTAGCCGGACTCCAAAAACATCCCAACAGCAAAGATTAACGGGGCGATGTAAAGCCTTATCCAGGGGTTGAATGCAAAACACATTGTGCTGAAGTTGTGGAGGACAAAGGAACAGCCCAAATCAGGAATGCGTTAAATAAAAATGGGGAATGAAAGAATAGTCGGGGTCAGGAATGCGAGCTGCCAGTGCTTTCATGATGGGAGGCAACAGCCCACATCCTCCTATTTGTTTTGGACTTGGCAGCTCAGCCGTGGCACTGCTTGAATAACTAAATTCAAACAGATGCTCTCTAAAATCGTTCAGCTATCTCATGCTGGGTTAAAAGCTTCAACCTTCGCAACAAGCCTTTGAATACATTGAGGAATCGCTATAAACATGTTCTATTGAGCTGGGGGAAAATATAACTAAATAATTAAATATTTCATTTGAAATACTTTCATTCTAAAAGCAATCAAGATCTTTCAGCAGTACTTCCTATCTTTCTTTTGCTGCCCAAGGATGTGCATAAAGCCAACAAGAGACCAAGACAAAAATGTCCTTATGGACTCCATGGATGAGTCTCCAAAGTGCATGCATGCCTGAGGAAGAGTGGACCATGAATCCAAACATTATTCAGCCACGTCAACCTCTATCTCCAGCTAAACTCAAAACCTGTACATCATCAGTGTTTCATTCCAGTTAGAGATAATAAGAATTATAACATAATAACATATAACAAAACCTGTGCATTATCACCTATGTGATAATGCACAGGTTTTGCTTTACTCCTTTTACAGATAATAATTAATAACTAATAATTAATTACAATTATTGTGTTTATGTGTTTTATGTGCAATGTGACTGTGTATTTACCCGGTGTATGATGTGTTTTTTTTTTTTTTTTTAAACGGAGCTGCTATGATGCAAAACAAATTTCAGAGAAATGTGACAATAAAGTGCGATTGTATCGTATTGTACAGTGTAGCATTTTATTTTATTCACTCAGGAAAATTCCTCTTTTGCTTTCACCCCTTCACAGGGAGGCCAGAGTGCAGCAGAGTGCCCCTCCAGAGCTGATAGGGTTTCAGCAGATTAATCAAGTGCACTTTAGCAGGACGGATGCTGGTTCGAACCCGGGCACTCGGGTCGAGTCGCTCTCCTTACTCACTATGCCATCCTGCCTCCTTTACACCCCTTGTGATAGAGCGGGGAACAGCCTAGCCTACACTCTAGCTAGACTCCTCTAAAATCCATGAAAATCAGTCACAGTCAGGGTTATTCCATAGAAAGCTATATGCAATTGAGTCCTTAGGCTAATGCAACCCCCCCCCCCCCCCCCCTTCCCCCTCCAACACGCTTCCATTTCCCTTTACCTAGTTTTATCTAGATTGCATCCCAAGCAGCATGAATTAAGTATTTCATGGATTTATCCTGAATCTACAGTGTTAGAAATTCAGCATCACAGAGAGATATTAAAGGAAAAACAAAACCTCTTCAAACACAATGGTTTTTGTAGAACCATAGTTCAACAGCTTCCTGTGTAGGTTTGATGAATTATATCGTTTTATGTTGTAACTCAGCAGAAATACTTATAATTGGAAAAGATTAAGTATCTTGACTGCAAGGGATGTGTTTTCCTATGGTATGCAAGCATGTTAACACATGATACATGCTCCTGCACACACATGCATTCATGCAATTACCCACTCACACACACACACACTTACACACACACACACACACACACACACACACACACACACACACCACACTCTCAAATTGCATGTCTGATGGGATATTGATCAATGTCTGCCCTTTGCAGGCATGTTTACAAGGACTGGCCCATATCTGACCTTTCATTCCTATAGGGATCAGTTTGCTAGTCTGTTTCGGATTTTTAGAGTAAAAAAAAATAAATCATGGGACAAACAGTGTCAGAAAAACTCCTGCTGAAGGTAAATTTGGCAAAAAACATTTCTACTTTTTCACCCTGGCTGTTATTTCTTTGCCTACAGTAGCTGTTCTCTATTATGCATGATCATAGAGACACAAGAAGATTTGTTACATCTACACTCCTTACTATTGGTTGCTTATGATGTGAGCAATCTGGGAATTTAAGCTTGTACATATTGTTACATTGAGAGATGGAGGGAATTAGCTGATAGCAAACTCATCATGGGGCCCAATGAGGTGTTAAAAATCTATTAATGACAGCAGGGTAGCAAATGCAAAATATGTCATTCTCACAAGCAGGTGCTATGAAAGTGAATGCACATGGGCACACTTTAACATTAAATCATGTACACACGTCATGCAGTGCAGATTGCCAAAATAGATTTCATAGAGCTTCTCGCCTCGCATGGGATACTGGAGTCATTAATAAAAGTCGGCGTGCTCGTCTCTCTCTCTCTCGTTCTCTGTCTCGAACACACACTCATCTTTATGGACCATTGATAGCAAATTCATCAGCGGCTCGTGACGGTAGTGACGGCTAAGCTCTGACTGATGAAGGCAGTCTGCTGTGTCTGTTCGGTCTGGGAGTGCTTCTCTCTGGATTAGCCAGTCAATTCACATGAGCAGAACAATCTCCCTGCGACACCCGAGGAGATGACAGGGTCACGCCTGAAGAAAAAGGGAAAAAAAGCCCCAAAAAACAGGGAGCCTGCTACAGCGCCTTGGGGCACTCCATCACACAAGTCAGATCCTAATATTCTGTATTAACAGAGACAGTGATGAAGAGAGGTTGGCATTCAGGAGAATGGATTGAGGGTGCTCGATAGCTATTTATTGATGAGCAAGCCAGTGTGGAGAGAAGGCTTCAGGTCCCCATGGTCTTTAGCCTCACATAACCTCCTGACTGTTATGAAGCTGCAGCAGTACAAGAAACGCATTATGAAGATGTCATTGAAATTGCAGCATATAACATCCTCGGGCGAAAGCATGGGAAGAAAGCTATGTAGTGAAATATGACGTGTCTCCTCGCATGGCCTTACACTTTCACGAAAACAAAGCGCATTCTGAATTCAATAGAAAGATCCTGGTGCCACCTCAAGATGAGGGCGGCGACCTTAATCCGCATCAAAGGCATTTAAATGAGGACGTCATTCATTTGTATGACTCACTCCCTTCAAGCCAGCCGGTGACGATCAAGAAATCTACGGTTTAACATCACGGAATCTGACATCCCCATGCTGGCAAGCCTATTTCATGCTTCAGGTCCTTGGGGTAATGGGGGCTGAACTTGTGTGAGAGTGGGGTTAGAACAGAGCTTGACAAGTGAGCGAAAAACTGATCTGTGAGATAGATAGGGAGTTATCTGAGCCGCATTCCAACCCAATCTGGCTCCATCGCCTTAAAACCCTCTCTCTTGTCTTTGGATAAAATCAGCCACACTGGCCAGAACTTGTATTATAGTTCTCAGAAAGACAGAGAGATACAACAGACACATACACAAAGCTTTCTACTGTACATCCAGTAATCATAGCTGTACCTAACTGTGAAAAGGGATACGCACCTACACATTGTTTTATACTTCAGGAAGTCTAATTTTACTCAGGTAGCGGGAGCACATTGGAGAGATTTATAAACCATTACCATCTTCGTTTGGGTGTCCTTTTTCAGAGTTACATAACCAGCTCGCTAGCTTATTCTCCCACAGTCTCTACTTGCACCGAATTGACAGTAATCCGTCAAAACAATGTGTTTGTTTTAAAGTCTGTCTCCCATTTATGCCGTGTGCAAAACCACAAACAGTGGGATTACTGTCCCTCTGAGGCTGCAGATGGATAGATATACTGGACAGCTTTTTGAATTTCCTCGTCATGGAGATTAGCAGCAAAATTTCCATGAAATTGCAGAGGTGCTGCTCAGGTCATGAGGGCTGGATGGATGGATGGATGGAAGGAAAGATAGATGCATGGATGGTTGGATGGGTGGGTGGATGGATTCAGCCATTAAAATACAGACCAGATGGAGGAGTCAGGGACTGCAAACCAGCCAGAATGGCAACCTTTCTACATAAGTGATAATGAAGGTGTACGCTGGCAACCATCCTCCTCCGTGATCTCTTCATTAGCTCCCTGTTATTTATCATCCTCCATATTTCCACCAGTATATTGTATTAGCAGGCATTCAGGTGGCAAATAGATGCTGCTAGAAATACACAAAGAGCCCATTCTAGGAACTTGTAATTGCAGAAATGTGCACTACTTGCTCATTTTGGGGGATAACTAATTACTTGTACCTTGCCGTCTGGATATTTACAACGCTGGACCGAGTTGGCACACTAATGAATTGGCGCTTCGCTAAGGTGGTTCCCAGAGATAGAAGTTACTGTTTGTGATTCTACTCTGGACAGCTTATACCAGACATGATGGGAATGTTAATGGGTTGCATCGGGCCAGGCAATAATTGCTACCATGGCTAGGGTTGATGAGATGCACTGGTATTATAATATGAACATGAATATGTTATTCATTCTCTGTTATGAAGTGAAATGTCTATCTGAATACACAGCCTATCAACATTTAGCGCTCTTTATTTTCATTGGATTGCTGGTTTCCATTTTATTGTTA